>NW_027489436.1:0-43870 GCF_050948215.1 Halictus rubicundus
GAGGATAGAGGATAGAGGATAGAGGATAGAGGATAGGATAGAGGATAGGATAGGATAGAGGATAGGATAGGATAGAGGATAGGAAAGGATAGAGGATAGGATAGAGGATAGGATAGGATAGAGGATAGGATAGGATAGAGGATAGGATACGATAGAGGATAGGATAGAGGATAGGATAGAGGATAGGTTAAGATACAGGATAGGATAGGATAGAGGATATGATAGGATAGATGATCGTATAGAGGATAGGATAGGATAGAGGATAGGATAGGAAAGAGGGTAGGATAGGATAGAAGATACGATAGGATAGAGGATAGGATAAGATAGAGGATCTGATAGAGGATAGGATAGGATGGAGGATAGGATAGGATAGAGCATAGGATAGGATAGAGGTTAGTATAGGATAGAGGATAGGATAGAATAGAGGATAGGATAGGATAAAGGATAGGATAGGATAGAGGATAGGATAGGATAGAGGATAGGATAGGAAAGAGGGTAGGATAGGATAGAAGATAGGATAGGATAGAGGATAGGATAAGATAGAGGATCTGATAGAGGATAGGATAGGATGGAGGATAGGATAGGATAGAGGATAGGATAGGATAGAGGATAGGATAGGATAGAGGATAGGAAATAGAGAAAGGATAGAGGATAGGATAGAGAGGATAGAGGATAGGATAGGATAGAGGATAGGATACGATAGAGGATAGGATAGAGGATAGGATAGAGGATAGGATAGAGGATAGGTTAAGATACAGGATAGGATAGGATAGAGGATATGATAGGATAGATGATCGGATAGAGGATAGGATAGGATAGAGGATAGGATAGGAAAGAGGGTAGGATAGGATAGAAGATAGGATAGGATAGAGGATAGGATAAGATAGAGGATCTGATAGAGGATAGGATAGGATGGAGGATAGGATAGGATAGGATAGAGGATAATATAGGATAGAGGATAGGATAGGATAGAGGATAGGATAGGATAGAGGATAGGATAGGATAGGATAGAGGATAGGATAGGATAGAGGATAATATAGGATAGAGGATAGGATAGGATAGAGGATAGGATATTATATAGGATAGGATAGGATAGAAGATAGGATAGGATAGAGGATAGGATAGGATAGAGGATATAATAGGGATTGAGGAAAGGATAGGATAGAGGATAGGATAGGATAGAGGATAGGATAGGATAGAGGATACGATAGGAAAGAGGGTAGGATAGGATAGAGGATATAATAGGATAGAGGATAGGATAGGATAAAGGATAGGATAGGATAGAGGATAGGATAGGATAGAGGATAGGATAGGATAGAGGATATAATAGGATTGAGGAAAGGATAGGATAGAGGATAGGATAGGATAGAGGATAGGATAGGATAGAGGATAGGATAGGATAGAGGATACGATAGGAAAGAGGGTAGGATAGGATAGAGGATATAATAGGATAGAGGATAGGATAGGATAAAGGATAGGATAGGATAGGATAGAGGATAGAATAGGATAGAGGATAGGATAGGAAAGAGGGTAGGATAGGATAGAAGATAGGATAGGATAGAGGATAGGATAAGATAGAGGATCTGATAGAGGATAGGATAGGATGGAGGATAGGATAGGATAGAGCATAGGATAGGATAGAGGTTAGTATAGGATAGAGGATAGGATAGAATAGAGGATAGGATAGGATAAAGGATAGGATAGGATAGAGGATAGGATAGGATAGAGGATAGAGGATAGGATAGGATAGAGGATAATATAGGATAGAGGATAGGATAGGATAGAGGATAGGATAGGATAGAGGATAGGATAGGAAAGAGGGTAGGATAGGATAGAAGATAGGATAGGATAGGGGATAGGATAAGATAGAGGATCTGATAGAGGATAGGATAGGATGGAGGATAGGATAGGATAGAGCATAGGATAGGATAGAGGTTAGTATAGGATAGAGGATAGGATAGAATAGAGGATAGGATAGGATAGAGGATAGGACAGGATAGAGGATAGGATAGGTAATTGGATAGGATAGAGTATAGGATAAGGTAGATGATAGGATAGGATAGAGGATATAATAGGATAGAGGATAGGATAGGATAGAGGATAGGATAGGATAGAGGATAGGATAGGATAAAGCATAGGATAGGATAGAGGATAGGAAAGGATTGAGGATAGGATAGGATAGAGGATATAATAGGATTGAGGAAAGGATAGGATAGAGGATAGGATAGGATAGAGGATAGGATAGGATAGAGGATGGGATAGGAAAGAGGGTAGGATAGGATAGAGGATAGGATAGGATAGAGGATAGGATAGGATAGAGGATAGGATAGGTTAGAGGATAGGATAGGATAGAGGATAGAATAGGATAGAGGATAGGATAGGATAGAGAATAGGATAGGATAGAGGATCGGATAGAGGATAGGATAGGATAGAGGATAGGATAGGATGGAGGATAGGATAGAATAGAGGATAGGATAGGATAGAGGATAGGATAGGATAGAGGATAGGATAGGATAGAGGATAGGATAGGATAGAGGATAGGATAGGATAGAGGATAGGATAGGATAGAGGATAGGATAGGATAGAGGATAGGATAGGATAGAGGATAGGATAGGATAGAGGATAGGATAGAGGATAGGATAGGATAGAGGATAGGATAGGATAGAGGATAGGATAGGTTAGAGGATAGGATAGGATAGAGGATAGAATAGGATAGAGGATAGGATAGGATAGAGAATAGGATAGGATAGAGGATCGGATAGAGGATAGGATAGGATAGAGGATAGGATAGGATGGAGGATAGGATAGAATAGAGGATAGGATAGGATAGAGGATAGGATAGGATAGAGGATAGGATAGGATAGAGGATAGGATAGGATAGAGGATAGGATAGGATAGAGGATAGGATAGGATAGAGGATAGGATAGGATAGAGGATAGGATAGGATAGAGGATAGGATAGGATAGAGGATAGGATAGGATAGAGGATAGGATAGGATAGAGGATAGAGGATAGAGGATAGAGGATAGAGGATAGAGGATAGAGGATAGAGGATAGAGGATAGAGGATAGAGGATAGGATAGGATAGAGGATAGGATAGGATAGAGGATAGGATAGGATAGAGGATAGGAAAGGATAGAGGATAGGATAGAGGATAGGATAGGATAGAGGATAGGATAGGATAGAGGATAGGATACGATAGAGGATAGGATAGAGGATAGGACAGAGGATAGGTTAAGATACAGGATAGGATAGGATAGAGGATATGATAGGATAGATGATCGTATAGAGGATAGGATAGGATAGAGAATAGGATAGGAAAGAGGGTAGGATAGGATAGAAGATAGGATAGGATAGAGGATAGGATAAGATAGAGGATCTGATAGAGGATAGGATAGGATGGAGGATAGGATAGGATAGAGCATAGGATAGGATAGAGGTTAGTATAGGATAGAGGATAGGATAGAATAGAGGATAGGATAGGATAAAGGATAGGATAGGATAGAGGATAGGATAGGATAGAGGATAGGATAGGAAAGAGGGTAGGATAGGATAGAAGATAGGATAGGATAGAGGATAGGATAAGATAGAGGATCTGATAGAGGATAGGATAGGATGGAGGATAGGATAGGATAGAGGATAGGATAGGATAGAGGATAGGATAGGATAGAGGATAGGAAAGGATAGAGGATAGGATAGAGGATAGGATAGGATAGAGGATAGGATAGGATAGAGGATAGGATACGATAGAGGATAGGATAGAGGATAGGATAGAGGATAGGATAGAGGATAGGTTAAGATACAGGATAGGATAGGATAGAGGATATGATAGGATAGATGATCGGATAGAGGATAGGATCGGATAGAGGATAGGATAGGAAAGAGGGTAGGATAGGATAGAAGATAGGATAGGATAGAGGATAGGATAAGATAGAGGATCTGATAGAGGATAGGATAGGATGGAGGATAGGATAGGATAGAGCATAGGATAGGATAGAGGTTAGTATAGGATAGAGGATAGGATAGAATAGAGGATAGGATAGGATAAAGGATAGGATAGGATAGAGGATAGGATAGAGGATAGGATAGGATAGAGGATAGGATAGGATAGAGGATAGGATAGGATAGAGGATAGGATAGGATAGAGGATAGGACAGGATAGAGGATAGGATAGGTAATTGGATAGGATAGAGTATAGGATAAGGTAGATGATAGGATAGGATAGAGGATATAATAGGATAGAGGATAGGATAGGATAGAGGATAGGATAGGATAGAGGATAGGATAGGATAAAGCATAGGATAGGATAGAGGATAGGATAGGATTGAGGATAGGATAGGATAGAGGATATAATAGGATTGAGGAAAGGATAGGATAGAGGATAGGATAGGATAGAGGATAGGATAGGATAGAGGATGGGATAGGAAAGAGGGTAGGATAGGATAGAGGATAGGATAGGATAGAGGATAGGATAGGATAGAGGATAGGATAGGTTAGAGGATAGGATAGGATAGAGGATAGAATAGGATAGAGGATAGGATAGGATAGAGAATAGGATAGGATAGAGGATCGGATAGAGGATAGGATAGGATAGAGGATAGGATAGGATGGAGGATAGGATAGAATAGAGGATAGGATAGGATAGAGGATAGGATAGGATAGAGGATAGGATAGGATAGAGGATAGGATAGGATAGAGGATAGGATAGGATAGAGGATAGGATAGGATAGAGGATAGGATAGGATAGAGGATAGGATAGGATAGAGGATAGGATAGGATAGAGGATAGGATAGGTTAGAGGATAGAGGATAGAGGATAGAGGATAGAGGATAGAGGATAGAGGATAGAGGATAGGATAGGATAGAGGATAGGATAGGATAGAGGATAGGATAGGATAGAGGATAGGAAAGGATAGAGGATAGGATAGAGGATAGGATAGGATAGAGGATAGGATAGGATAGAGGATAGGATAGAGGATAGGATAGGATAGAGGATAGGATAGGATAGAGGATAGGATACGATAGAGGATAGGATAGAGGATAGGATAGAGGATAGGATAGAGGATAGGTTAAGATACAGGATAGGATAGGATAGAAGATATGATAGGATAGATGATCGGATAGAGGATAGGATAGGATAGAGGATAGGATAGGAAAGAGGGTAGGATAGGATAGAAGATAGGATAGGATAGAGGATAGGATAAGATAGAGGATCTGATAGAGGATAGGATAGGATGGAGGATAGGATAGGATAGAGCATAGGATAGGATAGAGGTTAGTATAGGATAGAGGATAGGATAGAATAGAGGATAGGATAGGATAAAGGATAGGATAGGATAGAGGATAGGATAGAGGATAGGATAGGATAGAGGATAGGATAGGATAGAGGATAGGATAGGATAGAGGATAGGATAGGATAGAGGATAGGACAGGATAGAGGATAGGATAGGTAATTGGATAGGATAGAGTATAGGATAAGGTAGATGATAGGATAGGATAGAGGATATAATAGGATAGAGGATAGGATAGGATAGAGGATAGGATAGGATAGAGGATAGGATAGGATAAAGCATAGGATAGGATAGAGGATAGGATAGGATTGAGGATAGGATAGGATAGAGGATATAATAGGATTGAGGAAAGGATAGGATAGAGGATAGGATAGGATAGAGGATAGGATAGGATAGAGGATGGGATAGGAAAGAGGGTAGGATAGGATAGAGGATAGGATAGGATAGAGGATAGGATAGGATAGAGGATAGGATAGGTTAGAGGATAGGATAGGATAGAGGATAGAATAGGATAGAGGATAGGATAGGATAGAGAATAGGATAGGATAGAGGATCGGATAGAGGATAGGATAGGATAGAGGATAGGATAGGATGGAGGATAGGATAGAATAGAGGATAGGATAGGATAGAGGATAGGATAGGATAGAGGATAGGATAGGATAGAGGATAGGATAGGATAGAGGATAGGATAGGATAGAGGATAGGATAGGATAGAGGATAGGATAGGATAGAGGATAGGATAGGATAGAGGATAGGATAGGATAGAGGATAGGATAGGTTAGAGGATAGAGGATAGAGGATAGAGGATAGAGGATAGAGGATAGAGGATAGAGGATAGGATAGGATAGAGGATAGGATAGGATAGAGGATAGGATAGGATAGAGGATAGGAAAGGATAGAGGATAGGATAGAGGATAGGATAGGATAGAGGATAGGATAGGATAGAGGATAGGATAGGATAGAGGATAGGATATGATAGAGGATAGGATAGGATAGAGGATAGGATACGATAGAGGATAGGATAGAGGATAGGATAGAGGATAGGATAGAGGATAGGTTAAGATACAGGATAGGATAGGATAGAGGATATGATAGGATAGATGATCGGATAGAGGATAGGATAGGATAGAGGATAGGATAGGAAAGAGGGTAGGATAGGATAGAAGATAGGATAGGATAGAGCATAGGATAGGATAGAGGTTAGTATAGGATAGAGGATAGGATAGAATAGAGGATAGGATAGGATAAAGGATAGGATAGGATAGAGGATAGGATAGGATAGGATAGAGGATAGGATAGGATAGAGGATAATATAGGATAGAGGATAGGATAGGATAGAGGATAGGATAGGATAGAGGATAGGATAGGATAGAGGATAGGATAGGATAGAGGATAGGATAGGATAGAGGATAGGATAGGATAGAGGATAGGATAGGATAGAGGATAGGATAGGATAGAGGATAGGATAGGATAGAGGATAGGATAGGATAGAGGATAGGATAGGATAGAGGATAGAGGATAGAGGATAGAGGACAGAGGATAGAGGATAGAGGATAGAGGATAGAGGATAGGATAGGATAGAGGATAGGATAGGATAGAGGATAGGATAGGATAGAGGATAGGAAAGGATAGAGGATAGGATAGAGGATAGGATAGGATAGAGGATAGGATAGGATAGAGGATAGGATACGATAGAGGATAGGATAGAGGATAGGATAGAGGATAGGTTAAGATACAGGATAGGATAGGATAGAGGATATGATAGGATAGATGATCGTATAGAGGATAGGATAGGATAGAGGATAGGATAGGAAAGAGGGTAGGATAGGATAGAAGATACGATAGGATAGAGGATAGGATAAGATAGAGGATCTGATAGAGGATAGGATAGGATGGAGGATAGGATAGGATAGAGCATAGGATAGGATAGAGGTTAGTATAGGATAGAGGATAGGATAGAATAGAGGATAGGATAGGATAAAGGATAGGATAGGATAGAGGATAGGATAGGATAGAGGATAGGATAGGAAAGAGGGTAGGATAGGATAGAAGATAGGATAGGATAGAGGATAGGATAAGATAGAGGATCTGATAGAGGATAGGATAGGATGGAGGATAGGATAGGATAGAGGATAGGATAGGATAGAGGATAGGATAGGATAGAGGATAGGAAAGGATAGAGGATAGGATAGAGGATAGGATAGGATAGAGGATAGGATAGGATAGAGGATAGGATACGATAGAGGATAGGATAGAGGATAGGATAGAGGATAGGATAGAGGATAGGTTAAGATACAGGATAGGATAGGATAGAGGATATGATAGGATAGATGATCGGATAGAGGATAGGATAGGATAGAGGATAGGATAGGAAAGAGGGTAGGATAGGATAGAAGATAGGATAGGATAGAGGATAGGATAAGATAGAGGATCTGATAGAGGATAGGATAGGATGGAGGATAGGATAGGATAGAGCATAGGATAGGATAGAGGTTAGTATAGGATAGAGGATAGGATAGAATAGAGGATAGGATAGGATAAAGGATAGGATAGGATAGAGGATAGGATAGAGGATAGGATAGGATAGAGGATAGGATAGGATAGAGGATAGGATAGGATAGAGGATAGGATAGGATAGAGGATAGGACAGGATAGAGGATAGGATAGGTAATTGGATAGGATAGAGTATAGGATAAGGTAGATGATAGGATAGGATAGAGGATATAATAGGATAGAGGATAGGATAGGATAGAGGATAGGATAGGATAGAGGATAGGATAGGATAAAGCATAGGATAGGATAGAGGATAGGATAGGATTGAGGATAGGATAGGATAGAGGATATAATAGGATTGAGGAAAGGATAGGATAGAGGATAGGATAGGATAGAGGATAGGATAGGATAGAGGATGGGATAGGAAAGAGGGTAGGATAGGATAGAGGATAGGATAGGATAGAGGATAGGATAGGATAGAGGATAGGATAGGTTAGAGGATAGGATAGGATAGAGGATAGAATAGGATAGAGGATAGGATAGGATAGAGAATAGGATAGGATAGAGGATCGGATAGAGGATAGGATAGGATAGAGGATAGGATAGGATGGAGGATAGGATAGAATAGAGGATAGGATAGGATAGAGGATAGGATAGGATAGAGGATAGGATAGGATAGAGGATAGGATAGGATAGAGGATAGGATAGGATAGAGGATAGGATAGGATAGAGGATAGGATAGGATAGAGGATAGGATAGGATAGAGGATAGGATAGGATAGAGGATAGGATAGGTTAGAGGATAGAGGATAGAGGATAGAGGATAGAGGATAGAGGATAGAGGATAGAGGATAGGATAGGATAGAGGATAGGATAGGATAGAGGATAGGATAGGATAGAGGATAGGAAAGGATAGAGGATAGGATAGAGGATAGGATAGGATAGAGGATAGGATAGGATAGAGGATAGGATAGGATAGAGGATAGGATATGATAGAGGATAGGATAGGATAGAGGATAGGATACGATAGAGGATAGGATAGAGGATAGGATAGAGGATAGGATAGAGGATAGGTTAAGATACAGGATAGGATAGGATAGAGGATATGATAGGATAGATGATCGGATAGAGGATAGGATAGGATAGAGGATAGGATAGGAAAGAGGGTAGGATAGGATAGAAGATAGGATAGGATAGAGCATAGGATAGGATAGAGGTTAGTATAGGATAGAGGATAGGATAGAATAGAGGATAGGATAGGATAAAGGATAGGATAGGATAGAGGATAGGATAGGATAGGATAGAGGATAGGATAGGATAGAGGATAATATAGGATAGAGGATAGGATAGGATAGAGGATAGGATAGGATAGAGGATAGGATAGGATAGAGGATAGGATAGGATAGAGGATAGGATAGGATAGAGGATAGGATAGGATAGAGGATAGGATAGGATAGAGGATAGGATAGGATAGAGGATAGGATAGGATAGAGGATAGGATAGGATAGAGGATAGGATAGGATAGAGGATAGGATAGGATAGAGGATAGGATAGGATAGAGGATAGAGGATAGAGGATAGAGGACAGAGGATAGAGGATAGAGGATAGAGGATAGAGGATAGGATAGGATAGAGGATAGGATAGGATAGAGGATAGGATAGGATAGAGGATAGGAAAGGATAGAGGATAGGATAGAGGATAGGATAGGATAGAGGATAGGATAGGATAGAGGATAGGATACGATAGAGGATAGGATAGAGGATAGGATAGAGGATAGGTTAAGATACAGGATAGGATAGGATAGAGGATATGATAGGATAGATGATCGTATAGAGGATAGGATAGGATAGAGGATAGGATAGGAAAGAGGGTAGGATAGGATAGAAGATACGATAGGATAGAGGATAGGATAAGATAGAGGATCTGATAGAGGATAGGATAGGATGGAGGATAGGATAGGATAGAGCATAGGATAGGATAGAGGTTAGTATAGGATAGAGGATAGGATAGAATAGAGGATAGGATAGGATAAAGGATAGGATAGGATAGAGGATAGGATAGGATAGAGGATAGGATAGGAAAGAGGGTAGGATAGGATAGAAGATAGGATAGGATAGAGGATAGGATAAGATAGAGGATCTGATAGAGGATAGGATAGGATGGAGGATAGGATAGGATAGAGGATAGGATAGGATAGAGGATAGGATAGGATAGAGGATAGGAAAGGATAGAGGATAGGATAGAGGATAGGATAGGATAGAGGATAGGATAGGATAGAGGATAGGATACGATAGAGGATAGGATAGAGGATAGGATAGAGGATAGGATAGAGGATAGGTTAAGATACAGGATAGGATAGGATAGAGGATATGATAGGATAGATGATCGGATAGAGGATAGGATAGGATAGAGGATAGGATAGGAAAGAGGGTAGGATAGGATAGAAGATAGGATAGGATAGAGGATAGGATAAGATAGAGGATCTGATAGAGGATAGGATAGGATGGAGGATAGGATAGGATAGAGCATAGGATAGGATAGAGGTTAGTATAGGATAGAGGATAGGATAGAATAGAGGATAGGATAGGATAAAGGATAGGATAGGATAGAGGATAGGATAGAGGATAGGATAGGATAGAGGATAGGATAGGATAGAGGATAGGATAGGATAGAGGATAGGATAGGATAGAGGATAGGACAGGATAGAGGATAGGATAGGTAATTGGATAGGATAGAGTATAGGATAAGGTAGATGATAGGATAGGATAGAGGATATAATAGGATAGAGGATAGGATAGGATAGAGGATAGGATAGGATAGAGGATAGGATAGGATAAAGCATAGGATAGGATAGAGGATAGGATAGGATTGAGGATAGGATAGGATAGAGGATATAATAGGATTGAGGAAAGGATAGGATAGAGGATAGGATAGGATAGAGGATAGGATAGGATAGAGGATGGGATAGGAAAGAGGGTAGGATAGGATAGAGGATAGGATAGGATAGAGGATAGGATAGGATAGAGGATAGGATAGGTTAGAGGATAGGATAGGATAGAGGATAGAATAGGATAGAGGATAGGATAGGATAGAGAATGGGATAGGATAGAGGATCGGATAGAGGATAGGATAGGATAGAGGATAGGATAGGATGGAGGATAGGATAGAATAGAGGATAGGATAGGATAGAGGATAGGATAGGATAGAGGATAGGATAGGATAGAGGATAGGATAGGATAGAGGATAGGATAGATAGAGGATAGGATAGGATAGAGGATAGGATAGGATAGAGGATAGGATAGAATAGAGGATAGGATAGGATAAAGGATAGGATAGGATAGAGGATAGGATAGGATAGGATAGAGGATAGGATAGGATAGAGGATAATATAGGATAGAGGATAGGATAGGATAGAGGATAGGTTAGGATAGAGGATAGGATATGATAGAGGATAGGATAGGATAGAGGATAGGATAGGATAGAGGATAGGATAGGATAGAGGATAGGATAGGATAGAGGATAGGATAGGATAGAGGATAGGATAGGATAGAGGATAGGATAGGATAGAGGATAGGATAGGATAGAGGATAGGATAGGATAGAGGATAGGATAGGATAGAGGATAGAGGATAGAGGATAGAGGACAGAGGATAGAGGATAGAGGATAGAGGATAGAGGATAGGATAGGATAGAGGATAGGATAGGATAGAGGATAGGATAGGATAGAGGATAGGAAAGGATAGAGGATAGGATAGAGGATAGGATAGGATAGAGGATAGGATAGGATAGAGGATAGGATACGATAGAGGATAGGATAGAGGATAGGATAGAGGATAGGTTAAGATACAGGATAGGATAGGATAGAGGATATGATAGGATAGATGATCGTATAGAGGATAGGATAGGATAGAGGATAGGATAGGAAAGAGGGTAGGATAGGATAGAAGATACGATAGGATAGAGGATAGGATAAGATAGAGGATCTGATAGAGGATAGGATAGGATGGAGGATAGGATAGGATAGAGCATAGGATAGGATAGAGGTTAGTATAGGATAGAGGATAGGATAGAATAGAGGATAGGATAGGATAAAGGATAGGATAGGATAGAGGATAGGATAGGATAGAGGATAGGATAGGAAAGAGGGTAGGATAGGATAGAAGATAGGATAGGATAGAGGATAGGATAAGATAGAGGATCTGATAGAGGATAGGATAGGATGGAGGATAGGATAGGATAGAGGATAGGATAGGATAGAGGATAGGATAGGATAGAGGATAGGAAAGGATAGAGGATAGGATAGAGGATAGGATAGGATAGAGGATAGGATAGGATAGAGGATAGGATACGATAGAGGATAGGATAGAGGATAGGATAGAGGATAGGATAGAGGATAGGTTAAGATACAGGATAGGATAGGATAGAGGATATGATAGGATAGATGATCGGATAGAGGATAGGATAGGATAGAGGATAGGATAGGAAAGAGGGTAGGATAGGATAGAAGATAGGATAGGATAGAGGATAGGATAAGATAGAGGATCTGATAGAGGATAGGATAGGATGGAGGATAGGATAGGATAGAGCATAGGATAGGATAGAGGTTAGTATAGGATAGAGGATAGGATAGAATAGAGGATAGGATAGGATAAAGGATAGGATAGGATAGAGGATAGGATAGAGGATAGGATAGGATAGAGGATAGGATAGAGGATAGGATAGGATAGAGGATAGGATAGGATAGAGGATAGGATAGGAAAGAGGGTAGGATAGGATAGAAGATAGGATAGGATAGAGGATAGGATAAGATAGAGGATCTGATAGAGGATAGGATAGGATGGAGGATAGGATAGGATAGAGCATAGGATAGGATAGAGGTTAGTATAGGATAGAGGATAGGATAGAATAGAGGATAGGATAGGATAAAGGATAGGATAGGATAGAGGATAGGATAGAGGATAGGATAGGATAGAGGATAGGATAGGATAGAGGATAGGATAGGATAGAGGATAGGATAGGATAGAGGATAGGACAGGATAGAGGATAGGATAGGTAATTGGATAGGATAGAGTATAGGATAAGGTAGATGATAGGATAGGATAGAGGATATAATAGGATAGAGGATAGGATAGGATAGAGGATAGGATAGGATAGAGGATAGGATAGGATAAAGCATAGGATAGGATAGAGGATAGGATAGGATTGAGGATAGGATAGGATAGAGGATATAATAGGATTGAGGAAAGGATAGGATAGAGGATAGGATAGGATAGAGGATAGGATAGGATAGAGGATGGGATAGGAAAGAGGGTAGGATAGGATAGAGGATAGGATAGGATAGAGGATAGGATAGGATAGAGGATAGGATAGGTTAGAGGATAGGATAGGATAGAGGATAGAATAGGATAGAGGATAGGATAGGATAGAGAATAGGATAGGATAGAGGATCGGATAGAGGATAGGATAGGATAGAGGATAGGATAGGATGGAGGATAGGATAGAATAGAGGATAGGATAGGATAGAGGATAGGATAGGATAGAGGATAGGATAGGATAGAGGATAGGATAGGATAGAGGATAGGATAGGATAGAGGATAGGATAGGATAGAGGATAGGATAGGATAGAGGATAGGATAGGATAGAGGATAGGATAGGATAGAGGATAGGATAGGTTAGAGGATAGAGGATAGAGGATAGAGGATAGAGGATAGAGGATAGAGGATAGAGGATAGG
Source organism: Halictus rubicundus (assembly GCF_050948215.1). Lineage (NCBI taxonomy): Eukaryota > Metazoa > Arthropoda > Insecta > Hymenoptera > Halictidae > Halictus > Halictus rubicundus. The sequence continues at coordinate 13,514 of NW_027489436.1, forward strand.
ATAGGATAGAGGATAGGATAGGATAGAGGATAGGATAGGATAGAGGATAGGAAAGGATAGAGGATAGGATAGAGGATAGGATAGGATAGAGGATAGGATAGGATAGAGGATAGGATAGGATAGAGGATAGGATATGATAGAGGATAGGATAGGATAGAGGATAGGATACGATAGAGGATAGGATAGAGGATAGGATAGAGGATAGGATAGAGGATAGGTTAAGATACAGGATAGGATAGGATAGAGGATATGATAGGATAGATGATCGGATAGAGGATAGGATAGGATAGAGGATAGGATAGGAAAGAGGGTAGGATAGGATAGAAGATAGGATAGGATAGAGCATAGGATAGGATAGAGGTTAGTATAGGATAGAGGATAGGATAGAATAGAGGATAGGATAGGATAAAGGATAGGATAGGATAGAGGATAGGATAGGATAGGATAGAGGATAGGATAGGATAGAGGATAATATAGGATAGAGGATAGGATAGGATAGAGGATAGGATAGGATAGAGGATAGGATAGGATAGAGGATAGGATAGGATAGAGGATAGGATAGGATAGAGGATAGGATAGGATAGAGGATAGGATAGGATAGAGGATAGGATAGGATAGAGGATAGGATAGGATAGAGGATAGGATAGGATAGAGGATAGGATAGGATAGAGGATAGAGGATAGAGGATAGAGGACAGAGGATAGAGGATAGAGGATAGAGGATAGAGGATAGGATAGGATAGAGGATAGGATAGGATAGAGGATAGGATAGGATAGAGGATAGGAAAGGATAGAGGATAGGATAGAGGATAGGATAGGATAGAGGATAGGATAGGATAGAGGATAGGATACGATAGAGGATAGGATAGAGGATAGGATAGAGGATAGGTTAAGATACAGGATAGGATAGGATAGAGGATATGATAGGATAGATGATCGTATAGAGGATAGGATAGGATAGAGGATAGGATAGGAAAGAGGGTAGGATAGGATAGAAGATACGATAGGATAGAGGATAGGATAAGATAGAGGATCTGATAGAGGATAGGATAGGATGGAGGATAGGATAGGATAGAGCATAGGATAGGATAGAGGTTAGTATAGGATAGAGGATAGGATAGAATAGAGGATAGGATAGGATAAAGGATAGGATAGGATAGAGGATAGGATAGGATAGAGGATAGGATAGGAAAGAGGGTAGGATAGGATAGAAGATAGGATAGGATAGAGGATAGGATAAGATAGAGGATCTGATAGAGGATAGGATAGGATGGAGGATAGGATAGGATAGAGGATAGGATAGGATAGAGGATAGGATAGGATAGAGGATAGGAAAGGATAGAGGATAGGATAGAGGATAGGATAGGATAGAGGATAGGATAGGATAGAGGATAGGATACGATAGAGGATAGGATAGAGGATAGGATAGAGGATAGGATAGAGGATAGGTTAAGATACAGGATAGGATAGGATAGAGGATATGATAGGATAGATGATCGGATAGAGGATAGGATAGGATAGAGGATAGGATAGGAAAGAGGGTAGGATAGGATAGAAGATAGGATAGGATAGAGGATAGGATAAGATAGAGGATCTGATAGAGGATAGGATAGGATGGAGGATAGGATAGGATAGAGCATAGGATAGGATAGAGGTTAGTATAGGATAGAGGATAGGATAGAATAGAGGATAGGATAGGATAAAGGATAGGATAGGATAGAGGATAGGATAGAGGATAGGATAGGATAGAGGATAGGATAGGATAGAGGATAGGATAGGATAGAGGATAGGATAGGATAGAGGATAGGACAGGATAGAGGATAGGATAGGTAATTGGATAGGATAGAGTATAGGATAAGGTAGATGATAGGATAGGATAGAGGATATAATAGGATAGAGGATAGGATAGGATAGAGGATAGGATAGGATAGAGGATAGGATAGGATAAAGCATAGGATAGGATAGAGGATAGGATAGGATTGAGGATAGGATAGGATAGAGGATATAATAGGATTGAGGAAAGGATAGGATAGAGGATAGGATAGGATAGAGGATAGGATAGGATAGAGGATGGGATAGGAAAGAGGGTAGGATAGGATAGAGGATAGGATAGGATAGAGGATAGGATAGGATAGAGGATAGGATAGGTTAGAGGATAGGATAGGATAGAGGATAGAATAGGATAGAGGATAGGATAGGATAGAGAATAGGATAGGATAGAGGATCGGATAGAGGATAGGATAGGATAGAGGATAGGATAGGATGGAGGATAGGATAGAATAGAGGATAGGATAGGATAGAGGATAGGATAGGATAGAGGATAGGATAGGATAGAGGATAGGATAGGATAGAGGATAGGATAGGATAGAGGATAGGATAGGATAGAGGATAGGATAGGATAGAGGATAGGATAGGATAGAGGATAGGATAGGTTAGAGGATAGAGGATAGAGGATAGAGGATAGAGGATAGAGGATAGAGGATAGAGGATAGGATAGGATAGAGGATAGGATAGGATAGAGGATAGGATAGGATAGAGGATAGGAAAGGATAGAGGATAGGATAGAGGATAGGATAGGATAGAGGATAGGATAGGATAGAGGATAGGATAGGATAGAGGATAGGATATGATAGAGGATAGGATAGGATAGAGGATAGGATACGATAGAGGATAGGATAGAGGATAGGATAGAGGATAGGATAGAGGATAGGTTAAGATACAGGATAGGATAGGATAGAGGATATGATAGGATAGATGATCGGATAGAGGATAGGATAGGATAGAGGATAGGATAGGAAAGAGGGTAGGATAGGATAGAAGATAGGATAGGATAGAGCATAGGATAGGATAGAGGTTAGTATAGGATAGAGGATAGGATAGAATAGAGGATAGGATAGGATAAAGGATAGGATAGGATAGAGGATAGGATAGGATAGGATAGAGGATAGGATAGGATAGAGGATAATATAGGATAGAGGATAGGATAGGATAGAGGATAGGATAGGATAGAGGATAGGATAGGATAGAGGATAGGATAGGATAGAGGATAGGATAGGATAGAGGATAGGATAGGATAGAGGATAGGATAGGATAGAGGATAGGATAGGATAGAGGATAGGATAGGATAGAGGATAGGATAGGATAGAGGATAGGATAGGATAGAGGATAGGATAGGATAGAGGATAGGATAGGATAGAGGATAGAGGATAGAGGATAGAGGACAGAGGATAGAGGATAGAGGATAGAGGATAGAGGATAGGATAGGATAGAGGATAGGATAGGATAGAGGATAGGATAGGATAGAGGATAGGAAAGGATAGAGGATAGGATAGAGGATAGGATAGGATAGAGGATAGGATAGGATAGAGGATAGGATACGATAGAGGATAGGATAGAGGATAGGATAGAGGATAGGTTAAGATACAGGATAGGATAGGATAGAGGATATGATAGGATAGATGATCGTATAGAGGATAGGATAGGATAGAGGATAGGATAGGAAAGAGGGTAGGATAGGATAGAAGATACGATAGGATAGAGGATAGGATAAGATAGAGGATCTGATAGAGGATAGGATAGGATGGAGGATAGGATAGGATAGAGCATAGGATAGGATAGAGGTTAGTATAGGATAGAGGATAGGATAGAATAGAGGATAGGATAGGATAAAGGATAGGATAGGATAGAGGATAGGATAGGATAGAGGATAGGATAGGAAAGAGGGTAGGATAGGATAGAAGATAGGATAGGATAGAGGATAGGATAAGATAGAGGATCTGATAGAGGATAGGATAGGATGGAGGATAGGATAGGATAGAGGATAGGATAGGATAGAGGATAGGATAGGATAGAGGATAGGAAAGGATAGAGGATAGGATAGAGGATAGGATAGGATAGAGGATAGGATAGGATAGAGGATAGGATACGATAGAGGATAGGATAGAGGATAGGATAGAGGATAGGATAGAGGATAGGTTAAGATACAGGATAGGATAGGATAGAGGATATGATAGGATAGATGATCGGATAGAGGATAGGATAGGATAGAGGATAGGATAGGAAAGAGGGTAGGATAGGATAGAAGATAGGATAGGATAGAGGATAGGATAAGATAGAGGATCTGATAGAGGATAGGATAGGATGGAGGATAGGATAGGATAGAGCATAGGATAGGATAGAGGTTAGTATAGGATAGAGGATAGGATAGAATAGAGGATAGGATAGGATAAAGGATAGGATAGGATAGAGGATAGGATAGAGGATAGGATAGGATAGAGGATAGGATAGGATAGAGGATAGGATAGGATAGAGGATAGGATAGGATAGAGGATAGGACAGGATAGAGGATAGGATAGGTAATTGGATAGGATAGAGTATAGGATAAGGTAGATGATAGGATAGGATAGAGGATATAATAGGATAGAGGATAGGATAGGATAGAGGATAGGATAGGATAGAGGATAGGATAGGATAAAGCATAGGATAGGATAGAGGATAGGATAGGATTGAGGATAGGATAGGATAGAGGATATAATAGGATTGAGGAAAGGATAGGATAGAGGATAGGATAGGATAGAGGATAGGATAGGATAGAGGATGGGATAGGAAAGAGGGTAGGATAGGATAGAGGATAGGATAGGATAGAGGATAGGATAGGATAGAGGATAGGATAGGTTAGAGGATAGGATAGGATAGAGGATAGAATAGGATAGAGGATAGGATAGGATAGAGAATGGGATAGGATAGAGGATCGGATAGAGGATAGGATAGGATAGAGGATAGGATAGGATGGAGGATAGGATAGAATAGAGGATAGGATAGGATAGAGGATAGGATAGGATAGAGGATAGGATAGGATAGAGGATAGGATAGGATAGAGGATAATATAGATAGAGGATAGGATAGGATAGAGGATAGGATAGGATAGAGGATAGGATAGAATAGAGGATAGGATAGGATAAAGGATAGGATAGGATAGAGGATAGGATAGGATAGGATAGAGGATAGGATAGGATAGAGGATAATATAGGATAGAGGATAGGATAGGATAGAGGATAGGATAGGATAGAGGATAGGATAGGATAGAGGATAGGATAGGATAGAGGATAGGATAGGATAGAGGATAGGATAGGATAGAGGATAGGATAGGATAGAGGATAGGATAGGATAGAGGATAGGATAGGATAGAGGATAGGATAGGATAGAGGATAGGATAGGATAGAGGATAGGATAGGATAGAGGATAGGATAGGATAGAGGATAGAGGATAGAGGATAGAGGACAGAGGATAGAGGATAGAGGATAGAGGATAGAGGATAGGATAGGATAGAGGATAGGATAGGATAGAGGATAGGATAGGATAGAGGATAGGAAAGGATAGAGGATAGGATAGAGGATAGGATAGGATAGAGGATAGGATAGGATAGAGGATAGGATACGATACGGGATAGGATAGAGGATAGGATAGAGGATAGGTTAAGATACAGGATAGGATAGGATAGAGGATATGATAGGATAGATGATCGTATAGAGGATAGGATAGGATAGAGGATAGGATAGGAAAGAGGGTAGGATAGGATAGAAGATACGATAGGATAGAGGATAGGATAAGATAGAGGATCTGATAGAGGATAGGATAGGATGGAGGATAGGATAGGATAGAGCATAGGATAGGATAGAGGTTAGTATAGGATAGAGGATAGGATAGAATAGAGGATAGGATAGGATAAAGGATAGGATAGGATAGAGGATAGGATAGGATAGAGGATAGGATAGGAAAGAGGGTAGGATAGGATAGAAGATAGGATAGGATAGAGGATAGGATAAGATAGAGGATCTGATAGAGGATAGGATAGGATGGAGGATAGGATAGGATAGAGGATAGGATAGGATAGAGGATAGGATAGGATAGAGGATAGGAAAGGATAGAGGATAGGATAGAGGATAGGATAGGATAGAGGATAGGATAGGATAGAGGATAGGATACGATAGAGGATAGGATAGAGGATAGGATAGAGGATAGGATAGAGGATAGGTTAAGATACAGGATAGGATAGGATAGAGGATATGATAGGATAGATGATCGGATAGAGGATAGGATAGGATAGAGGATAGGATAGGAAAGAGGGTAGGATAGGATAGAAGATAGGATAGGATAGAGGATAGGATAAGATAGAGGATCTGATAGAGGATAGGATAGGATGGAGGATAGGATAGGATAGAGCATAGGATAGGATAGAGGTTAGTATAGGATAGAGGATAGGATAGAATAGAGGATAGGATAGGATAAAGGATAGGATAGGATAGAGGATAGGATAGAGGATAGGATAGGATAGAGGATAGGATAGGATAGAGGATAGGATAGGATAGAGGATAGGATAGGATAGAGGATAGGACAGGATAGAGGATAGGATAGGTAATTGGATAGGATAGAGTATAGGATAAGGTAGATGATAGGATAGGATAGAGGATATAATAGGATAGAGGATAGGATAGGATAGAGGATAGGATAGGATAGAGGATAGGATAGGATAAAGCATAGGATAGGATAGAGGATAGGATAGGATTGAGGATAGGATAGGATAGAGGATATAATAGGATTGAGGAAAGGATAGGATAGAGGATAGGATAGGATAGAGGATAGGATAGGATAGAGGATGGGATAGGAAAGAGGGTAGGATAGGATAGAGGATAGGATAGGATAGAGGATAGGATAGGATAGAGGATAGGATAGGTTAGAGGATAGGATAGGATAGAGGATAGAATAGGATAGAGGATAGGATAGGATAGAGAATGGGATAGGATAGAGGATCGGATAGAGGATAGGATAGGATAGAGGATAGGATAGGATGGAGGATAGGATAGAATAGAGGATAGGATAGGATAGAGGATAGGATAGGATAGAGGATAGGATAGGATAGAGGATAGGATAGGATAGAGGATAGGATAGATAGAGGATAGGATAGGATAGAGGATAGGATAGGATAGAGGATAGGATAGGATAGAGGATAGGATAGGATAGAGGATAGGATAGGATAGAGGATAGGATAGGTTAGAGGATAGAGGATAGAGGATAGAGGATAGAGGATAGAGGATAGGATAGGATAGAGGATAGGATAGGATAGAGGATAGGATAGGATAGAGGATAGGAAAGGATAGAGGATAGGATAGAGGATAGGATAGGATAGAGGATAGGATAGGATAGAGGATAGGATAGGATAGAGGATAGGATAGGATAGAGGATAGGATATGATAGAGGATAGGATAGGATAGAGGATAGGATACGATAGAGGATAGGATAGAGGATAGGATAGAGGATAGGATAGAGGATAGGTTAAGATACAGGATAGGATAGGATAGAGGATATGATAGGATAGATGATCGGATAGAGGATAGGATAGGATAGAGGATAGGATAGGAAAGAGGGTAGGATAGGATAGAAGATAGGATAGGATAGAGCATAGGATAGGATAGAGGTTAGTATAGGATAGAGGATAGGATAGAATAGAGGATAGGATAGGATAAAGGATAGGATAGGATAGAGGATAGGATAGGATAGGATAGAGGATAGGATAGGATAGAGGATAATATAGGATAGAGGATAGGATAGGATAGAGGATAGGATAGGATAGAGGATAGGATAGGATAGAGGATAGGATAGGATAGAGGATAGGATAGGATAGAGGATAGGATAGGATAGAGGATATAATAGGATTGAGGAAAGGATAGGATAGAGGATAGGATAGGATAGAGGATAGGATAGGATAGAGGATAGGATAGGATAGAGGATAGGATAGGATAGAGGATAGGATAGGATAGATAATACGATAGGAAAGAGGGTAGGATAGGATAGAGGATATAATAGGATAGAGGATAGGATAGGATAAAGGATAGGATAGGATAGGATAGAGGATAGGATAGGATAGAGGATAGGATAGGAAAGAGGGTAGGATAGGATAGAAGATAGGATAGGATAGAGGATAGGATAAGATAGAGGATCTGATAGAGGATAGGATAGGATGGAGGATAGGATAGGATAGAGCATAGGATAGGATAGAGGTTAGTATAGGATAGAGGATTTGGATAGAATAGAGGATAGGATAGGATAAAGGATAGGATAGGATAGAGGATAGGATAGGATAGAGGATAGAGGATAGGATAGGATAGAGGATAATATAGGATAGAGGATAGGATAGGATAGAGGATAGGATAGGATAGAGGATAGGATAGGAAAGAGGGTAGGATAGGATAGAAGATAGGATAGGATAGGGGATAGGATAAGATAGAGGATCTGATAGAGGATAGGATAGGATGGAGGATAGGATAGGATAGAGCATAGGATAGGATAGAGGTTAGTATAGGATAGAGGATAGGATAGAATAGAGGATAGGATAGGATAAAGGATAGGATAGGATAGAGGATAGGATAGGATAGGATAGAGGATAGGATAGGATAGAGGATAATATAGGATAGAGGATAGGATAGGATAGAGGATAGGATAGGATAGAGGATACGATAGGAAAGAGGGTAGGATAGGATAGAGGATATAATAGGATAGAGGATAGGATAGGATAAAGGATAGGATAGGATATAGGATAGGATAGGATAGAGGATAGGATAGGATAGAGGATATAATAGGATTGAGGAAAGGATAGGATAGAGGATAGGATAGGATAGAGGATAGGATAGGATAGAGGATAGGATAGGATAGAGGATACGATAGGAAAGAGGGTAGGATAGGATAGAGGATATAATAGGATAGAGGATAGGATAGGATAAAGGATAGGATAGGATAGGATAGAGGATAGAATAGGATAGAGGATAGGATAGGAAAGAGGGTAGGATAGGATAGAAGATAGGATAGGATAGAGGATAGGATAAGATAGAGGATCTGATAGAGGATAGGATAGGATGGAGGATAGGATAGGATAGAGCATAGGATAGGATAGAGGTTAGTATAGGATAGAGGATAGGATAGAATAGAGGATAGGATAGGATAAAGGATAGGATAGGATAGAGGATAGGATAGGATAGAGGATAGAGGATAGGATAGGATAGAGGATAATATAGGATAGAGGATAGGATAGGATAGAGGATAGGATAGGATAGAGGATAGGATAGGAAAGAGGGTAGGATAGGATAGAAGATAGGATAGGATAGGGGATAGGATAAGATAGAGGATCTGATAGAGGATAGGATAGGATGGAGGATAGGATAGGATAGAGCATAGGATAGGATAGAGGTTAGTATAGGATAGAGGATAGGATAGAATAGAGGATAGGATAGGATAAAGGATAGGATAGGATAGAGGATAGGATAGGATAGGATAGAGGATAGGATAGGATAGAGGATAATATAGGATAGAGGATAGGATAGGATAGAGGATAGGATAGGATAGAGGATAGGATAGGATAGAGGATAGGATAGGATAGAGGATAGGATAGGATAGAGGATATAATAGGATCAAGGAAAGGATAGGATAGAGGATAGGATAGGATAGAGGATAGGATAGGATAGAGGATAGGATAGGATAGAGGATACGATAGGAAAGAGGGTAGGATAGGATAGAGGATATAATAGGATAGAGGATAGGATAGGATAAAGGATAGGATAGGATAGAGGATAGGATAGGATAGAGGATAGGATAGGATAGAGGATAGGATAGGATAGAGGATAGGATAGGATAGAGGATATAATAGGATTGAGGAAAGGATAGGATAGAGGATAGGATAGGATAGAGGATAGGATAGGATAGAGGATAGGATAGGATAGAGGATAGGATAGGAAAGAGGGTAGGATAGGATAGAAGATAGGATAGGATAGAGGATAGGATAAGATAGAGGATCTGATAGAGGATAGGATAGGATGGAGGATAGGATAGGATAGAGCATAAGATAGGATAGAGGTTAGTATAGGATAGAGGATAGGATAGAATAGAGGATAGGATAGGATAAAGGATAGGATAGGATAGAGGATAGGATAGGATAGGATAGAGGATAGGATAGGATAGAGGATAATATAGGATAGAGGATAGGATAGGATAGAGGATAGGATAGGATAGAGGATAGGATAGGATAGAGGATAGGATAGGATAGAGGATAGGATAGGATAGAGGATATAATAGGATTGAGGAAAGGATAGGATAGAGGATAGGATAGGATAGTGATAGGATAGGATAGAGGATAGGATAGGATAGATAATACGATAGGAAAGAGGGTAGGATAGGATAGAGGATATAATAGGATAGAGGATAGGATAGGATAAAGGATAGGATAGGATAGGATAGAGGATAGGATAGGATAGAGGATAGGATAGGAAAGAGGGTAGGATAGGATAGAAGATAGGATAGGATAGAGGATAGGATAAGATAGAGGATCTGATAGAGGATAGGATAGGATGGAGGATAGGATAGGATAGAGCATAGGATAGGATAGAGGTTAGTATAGGATAGAGGATAGGATAGAATAGAGGATAGGATAGGATAAAGGATAGGATAGGATAGAGGATAGGATAGGATAGAGGATAGAGGATAGGATAGGATAGAGGATAATATAGGATAGAGGATAGGATAGGATAGAGGATAGGATAGGATACAGGATAGGATAGGAAAGAGGGTAAGATAGGATAGAAGATAGGATAGGATAGGGGATAGGATAAGATAGAGGATCTGATAGAGGATAGGATAGGATGGAGGATAGGATAGGATAGAGCATAGGATAGGATAGAGGTTAGTATAGGATAGAGGATAGGATAGAATAGAGGATAGGATAGGATAAAGGATAGGATAGGATAGAGGATAGGATAGGATAGAGGATAATATAGGATAGAGGATAGGATAGGATAGAGGATAGGATATTATATAGGATAGGATAGGATAGAGGATAGGATAGGATAGAGGATAGGATAGGATAGAGGATATAATAGGATTGAGGAAAGGATAGGATAGAGGATAGGATAGGACAGAGGATAGGATAGGATAGAGGATACGATAGGAAAGAGGGTAGGATAGGATAGAGGATATAATAGGATAGAGGATAGGATAGGATAAAGGATAGGATAGGATAGAGGATAGGATAGGATAGAGGATAGGATAAGATAGAGGATCTGATAGAGGATAGGATAGGATGGAGGATAGGATAGGATAGAGCATAGGATAGGATAGAGGTTAGTATAGGATAGAGGATAGGATAGAATAGAGGATAGGATAGGATAAATGATAGGATAGGATAGAGGATAGGATAGGATAGAGGATAGAGGATAGGATAGGATAGAGGATAATATAGGATAGAGGATAGGATAGGATAGAGGATAGGATAGGATAGAGGATAGGATAGGAAAGAGGGTAGGATAGGATAGAAGATAGGATAGGATAGGGGATAGGATAAGATAGAGGATCTGATAGAGGATAGGATAGGATGGAGGATAGGATAGGATAGAGCATAGGATAGGATAGAGGTTAGTATAGGATAGAGGATAGGATAGAATAGAGGATAGGATAGGATAAAGGATAGGATAGGATAGAGGATAGGATACGATAGAGGATAGAGGATAGGATAGGATAGAGGATAATATAGGATAGAGGATAGGATAGGATAGAGGATAGGATAGGATAGAGGATAGGATAGGAAAGAGGGTAGGATAGGATAGAAGATAGGATAGGATAGCGGATAGGATAAGATAGAGGATCTGATAGAGGATAGGATAGGATGGAGGATAGGATAGAATAGAGCATAGGATAGGATAGAGGTTAGTATAGGATAGAGGATAGGATAGAATAGAGGATAGGATAGGATAAAGGATAGGATAGGATAGAGGATAGGATAGGATAGGATAGAGGATAGGATAGGATAGAGGATAATATAGGATAGAGGATAGGATAGGATAGAGGATAGGATAGGATAGAGGATAGGATAGGATAGAGGATAGGATAGGATAGAGGATAGGATAGGATAGAGGATATAATAGGATTGAGGAAAGGATAGGATAGAGGATAGGATAGGATAGAGGATAGGATAGGATAGAGGATAGGATAGGATAGAGGATATAATAGGATAGAGGATAGGATAGGATAAAGGATAGGATAGGATAGGATAGAGGATAGGATAGGATAGAGGATAGGATAGGATAGAGGATAGGATAGGATAGGATAGAGGATAGAGGATAGAGGATAGAGGATAGAGGATAGAGGATAGAGGATAGAGGATAGGATAGGATAGAGGATAGGATAGGATAGAGGACAGGATAGGATAGAGGATAGGATAGGATAGAGGATAGGATAGGATAGAGGATAGGATAGAGGATAGGATAGGATAGAGGATAGGATAGGATAGAGGATAGGATAGGATAGAGGATAGGATATGATAGATGATAGGATAGGATAGAGGATAGGATACGATAGAGGATAGGATAGAGGATAGGATAGAGGATAGGATAGATAATAGGTTAAGATAGAGGATAGGATAGGATAGAGGATATGATAGGATAGATGATCGGATAGAGGATAGGATAGGATAGAGGATAGGATAGGAAAGAGGGTAGGATAGGATAGAAGATAGGATAGGATAGAGGATAGGATAAGATAGAGGATCTGATAGAGGATAGGATAGAGGATAGTATAGGATAGAGGATAGGATAGGATAGAGGATAGGATAGGATAGAGGATAGGATAGGATAGAGGATAGGATAGTATAGAGGATAGGATAGGATAGAGGATAGGATAGGTAATTGGATAGGATAGAGTATAGGATAAGGTAGAGGATAGGTTAGGATAGAGGATATAATAGGATAGAGGATATGATAGGATAGAGGATAGGATAGGATAGAGGATAGGATAGGATAGAGGATAGGATAGGATAGAGGATAGGATAGGATAGAGGATAGGATAGGATAGAGGATAGGATAGGATAGAGGATAGGATAGAGGATAGGATAGGATAGAGGATAGGATAGGATAGAGGATAGGATAGGATAGAGGATAGGATAGGATAGAGGATAGGATAGAGGATAGGATAGGATAGAGGATAGGATAGGATAGAGGATAGGATAGGATAGAGGATAGGATAGAGGATAGGATAGAGGGTAGGATAGAGGATCGGATAGAGGATAGGATAGGATAGAGGAAAGGATATAATAGAGGATAGGATAGGTAATTGGATAGGATAGAGGATAGGATAAGGTAGAGGATAGTATAGGATAGAGGATAGGATAGGATAGAAGATAGGATCGGATAAAGGATAGGATAGGATAGAGGATAGGATAGGATAGAGGATAGGATAGGATAGAGGATCGGATGGAGGATAGGATAGAATAGAGGATACGATAGGATAGAGGATAGGATAGGAAAGAGGGTAGGATAGGATAGAGGATAGGATAGGATAGAGGATAGGATAGGATAGAGGATAGGTTAGAGGATAGGATAGAGGATAGGATAGAGGATAGGATAGAGGATAGGATAGAGGATAGGATAGAGGATAGGATAGGATAGAGGATAGGATATGATAGAGGATAGGATAGGATAGAGGATAGGATAGGATAGAGGATAGGATAGGATAGAGGATAGGATAGGATAGAGGATAGGATAGGATAGAGGATAGGATAGGATAGGATAGAGGATATAATAGGATTGAGGAAAGGATAGGATAGAGGATAGGATAGGATAGAGGATAGGATAGGAAAGAGGATAGGATAGGATAGAGGATAGGATAGGATAGAGGTTAGGATATGATAGAGGATAGGATAGGATAGAGGATAGGATGGGATAGAGGATAGGATAGGATAGAATAGAGGATAGGATTGGATAGAGGATAGGATAGAGGATAGGATAGAGGATAGGATAGAGGATAGGATAGGATAGAGGATTGGATAGAGCATAGGATAGAGGATAGGATAGAGGATAGGATAGGATAGAGGATAGGATAGGATAGAGGATAGGATAGGATAGAGGATAGGATAGGATAGAGGATAGGATAGGTTAGAGGATAGGATAGGATAGAGGATAGGATAGGATAGAGGATAGGATAGGATAGAGGATAGGATAGGATAGAGGATAGGATAGGATAGAGGATAGGATAGGATAGAGGATAGGATAGGATAGAGGATAGGATAGGATAGAGGATAGGATAGGATAGGATAGAGGATAGGATAGGATAGAGGATAGGATAGAGGATAGTATAGGATAGAGGATAGGATAGGATAGAGGATAGGATAGGATAGAGGATAGGATAGGATAGAGGATAGGATAGGATAGAGGATAGGATAGGATAGAGGATAGGATAGGAAAGAGGATAGGATAGGATAGAGGATAGGATAGAATAGAGGATAGGATAGGATAGAGGATAGGATAGGATAGAGGATAGGATAGAGGATAGGATAGGATAGAGGATAGGATAGGATAGACGATAGGATAGGATAGAGGATCGGATAGAGGATAGGCTAGGATAGAGGATAGGATAGGATGGAGGATAGGATAGAATAGAGGATAGGATAGGATAGAGGATAGGATAGGATAGAGGATAGGATAGGATAGAGGATAGTATAGGATAGAGGATAGGATAGAATAGAGGATAGGATAGGATAGAGGATAGGATAGGATAGAGGATAGGATAGGAAAGAGGATAGGATAGGATAGAGGATAGGATAGAATAGAGGATAGGATAGAGGATAGGATAGGATAGAGGATAGTATAGGATAGAGGATAGGATAGAATAGAGGATAGGATAGGATAGAGGATAGGATAGGAAAAAGGATAGGATAGGATAGGATAGAGGATAGGATAGGATAGAGGATAGGATAGAATAGAGGATAGGATTGGATAGAGGATAGGATAGAATAGAGGATAGCATAGGATAGAGGATAGGATAGGATAGAGGATAGGATAGGAAAAAGTATAGGATAGGATAGGATAGAGGATAGGATAGGATAGAGGATAGGATAGAATAGAGGATAGGATTGGATAGAGGATAGGATAGAGGATAGGATAGAGGATAGGATAGAGGATAGGATAGAGGATAGGATAGGATAGAGGATAGGATAGGATAGAGGATAGGATAGGATAGAGGATAGGATAGGATAGAGGATAGGATAGGATAGAGGATAGGATAGGATAGAGGATAGTATAGGATAGAGGATAGCATAGAATAGAGGATAGGATAGGATAGAGGATAGTATAGGATAGAGGATAGGATAGAATAGAGGATAGGATAGGATAAAGGATAGGATAGGATAGAGGATAAGATAGGATAGGATAGAGGATAGGATAGGATAGAGGATAGGATAGGATAGAGGATAGGATAGAGGATAGTATAGGGTAGAGGATAGGATAGGATAGAGGATAGGATAGGATAGAGGATAGGATAGGATAGAGGATAGGATAGGATAGAGGATAGGATAGGATAGAGGATAGGATATGTAATTGGATAGGATAGAGTATAGGATAAGGTAGAGGATAGGATAGGATAGAGGATATAATAGGATAGAGGATAGGATAGGATAGAGGATAGGATAGAGGATAGGATAGGATAGAGGATAGGATAGGATAGAGGATAGGATAGGATAGAGGATAGGATAGGATAGAGGATAGGATAGAGGATAGGATAGGATAGAGGATAGGATAGGATAGACGATAGGATAGGATAGAGGATCGGATAGAGGATAGGCTAGGATAGAGGATAGTATAGGATAGAGGATAGGATAGAATAGAGGATAGGATAGGATAGAGGATAGGATAGGAAAAAGTATAGGATAGGATAGGATAGAGGATAGTGTTAGAATTTCAGGTGTGGAAATAATTGCGTGTGTCCCAGTTATTATGAAAAATAATATAACAGCAGTATTTATTGATGTATAACAAACGATACTATATAATGAAAAACAATACTTTGAACTGTGCTTAAGCACCGATGCAAACAGATATAAAATTCTCTATTGCTTGACCACGTTTTTACTATTTTATACTTTGTTACTTTTACGCTACGTTCTTACTATATCAACGGTTCACTCAGCTCGTCCAATCACACACTCACATTCTCTCTCTCTCTCTCAGTATTGCCACTGCTCTACCAACCTCCGAAAATATTCCTCCAACAGATAGGATAGGATAGAGGATAGGATAGAATAGAGGATAGGACTGGATAGAGGATAGGATAGGATAGAGAATAGGATAGGATAGAGGATATAATAGGATTGAGGAAAGGATAGGATAGAGGATAGGATAGGATAGAGGATAGGATAGGAAAGAGGATAGGACAGGATAGAGGATAGGATAGGATAGAGGATAGGATAGGATAGAGGATAGGATAGGATAGAGGATAGAGGATAGGATAGAGGGTAGGATAGAGGATCGGATAGAGGATAGGATAGGATAGAGGAAAGGATATAATAGAGGATAGGATAGGTAATTGGATAGGATAGAGGATAGGATAAGGTAGAGGATAGTATAGGATAGAGGATAGGATAGGATAGAGGATAGGATCGGATAAAGGATAGGATAGGATAGAGGATAGGATAGGATAGAGGATAGGATAGGATAGAGGATAGGATAGGATAGGATAGAGGATAGGATAGGATAGAGGATAGGATAGGATAGAGGATAGGATAGGATAGAGGATAGGATAGGATAGAGGATAGGATAGGATAGAGGATAGGATAGAGGATAGGATAGGATAGAGGATAGGATAGGATAGAGGATCGGATAGAAGATAGGATAGGATAGAGGATAGGATAGCATAGAGGATAGTATATGATAGAGGATAGGATAGAATAGAGGATAGGATAGGATAGAGGATAGGATAGGATAGAGGATAGTATATGATAGAGGATAGGATAGAATAGAGGATAGGATAGGATAGAGGATAGGATAGGATAGAGGATAGGTTAGAGGATAGGATAGAGGACAGGATAGAGGATAGGATAGAGGATAGGATAGGATAGAGGATAGGATAGAGGATAGGATAGGATAGAGGATAGGATAGGATAGAGGATAGGATAGGATAGAGAATAGGATAGGATAGAGGATAGGATAGGATAGAGGATAGGATAGGATTGAGGATAGGATAGGATAGAGGATATAATAGGATTGAGGAAAGGATAGGATAGAGGATAGGATAGGATAGAGGATAGGATAGGATAGAGGATGGGATAGGAAAGAGGGTAGGATAGGATAGAGGATAGGATAGGATTGAGGATAGGATAGGATAGAGGATAGGATAGGTTAGAGGATAGGATAGGATAGAGGATAGAATAAGATAGAGGATAGGATAGGATAGAGAATAGGATAGGATAGAGGATCGGATAGAGGATAGGATAGGATAGAGGATAGGATAGGATGGAGGATAGGATAGAATAGAGGATAGGATAGGATAGAGGATAGGATAGGATAGAGGATAGGATAGGATAGAGGATAGGATAGGATAGAGGATAGGATAGGATACAGGATAGGATAGGATAGAGGATAGGATAGGATAGAGGATAGGATAGGATAGAGGTTAGGATAGGATAGAGGATAGGATAGGATAGAGGATAGGATAGGATAGAGGATAGGATAGGATAGAGGATAGGATAGGATAGAGGATAGGATAGGATAGAGGATCGGATAGAGGATAGGATAGGATAGAGGATAGGATAGGATAGAGGATAGTATAGGATAGAGGATAGGAAAGAATAGAGGATAGGATAGGACAGAGGATAGGATAGGAATAAGTATAGGATAGGATAGGATAGAGGATAGGATAGGATAGAGGATAGGATAGAATAGAGGATAGGATTGGATAGAGGATAGGATAGAGGATAGGATAGAGGATAGGATAGAGGATAGGATAGGATAGAGGATAGGATAGGATAGAGGATAGGATAGGATAGAGGATAGGATAGGATAGAGGATAGGATAGGATAGAGGATAGGATAGGATAGAGGATAGGATAGGATAGAGGATAGGATAGGAAAAAGTATAGGATAGGATAGGATAGAGGATAGGATAGGATAGAGGATAGGATAGAATAGAGGATAGGATTGGATAGAGGATAGGATAGGATAGAGAATAGGATAGGATAGATGATATAATAGGATTGAGGAAAGGATAGGATAGAGGATAGGATAGGATAGAGGATAGGATAGGAAAGAGGATAGGACAGGATAGAGGATAGGATAGGATAGAGGATAGGATAGGATAGAGGATAGAATAGGATAGAGGATAGGATAGGATAGAGGATAGGATAGAGGATAGGATAGAGGATAGGATAGAGTATAGGATAGAGGATAGGATAGAATAGAGGATAGGATTGGATAGAGGATAGGATAGAGGATAGGATAGGATAGAGGATAGGATAGAGGATAGGATAGAGGATAGGATAGAGGATAGGATAGAGGATAGGATAGAGGATAGGATAGGATAGAGGATAGGATAGGATAGAGGATAGGATAGGATAGAGGATAGGATAGGATAGAGGATAGGATAGGATAGAGGATAGGATAGAATAGAGGATAGGATAGGATAGAGGATAGGATAGGATAGAGGATAGGATAGGATAGAGGATAGGATAGGATAGAGGATAGGATAGGATAGAGGATAGGATAGGATAGAGGATAGGATAGGATAGAGGATAGGATAGGGGATAGTATAGGATAGAGGATAGGATAGGATAGAGGATAGGATAGGATGGAGGATAGGATAGGATAGAGGATAGGATAGCATAGACGATAGGATAGGATAGAGGATAGGATAGGATAGAGGATAGGATAGGTAATTGGATAGGATAGAGTATAGGATAAGGTAGAGGATAGGATAGGATAGAGGATATAATAGGATAGAGGATATGATAGGATAGAGGATAGGATAGGATAGAGGATAGGATAGGATAGAGGATAGGATAGGATAGAGGATAGGATAAGATAGAGGATAGGATAGGATAGAGGATAGGATAGGATAGAGGATAGGATAGGATAGAGGATAGGATAGGATAGAGGATAGGATAGGATAGAGGATAGGATAGGATAGAGGATAGGATAGGTAATTGGATAGGATAGAGTATAGGATAAGGTAGATGATAGGATAGGATAGAGGATATAATAGGATAGAGGATAGGATAGGATAGAGGATAGGATAGGATAGAGGATAGGATAGGATAAAGCATAGGATAGGATAGAGGATAGGATAGGATAGAGGATAGGATAGGATAGAGGATAGGATAGAGGATAGGATAGGATAGAGGATAGGATAGGATAGAGGATAGGATAGGATAGAGGATAGGATAGGATAGAGGATAGGATAGGATTGAGGATAGGATAGGATAGAGGATATAATAGGATTGAGGAAAGGATAGGATAGAGGATAGGATAGGATAGAGGATAGGATAGGATAGAGGATGGGATAGGAAAGAGGGTAGGATAGGATGGAGGATAGGATAGGATAGAGGATAGGATAGGATAGAGGATAGGATAGGTTAGAGGATAGGATAGGATAGAGGATAGAATAGGATAGAGGATAGGATAGGATAGAGAATAGGATAGGATAGAGGATCGGATAGAGGATAGGATAGGATAGAGGATAGGATAGGATGGAGGATAGGATAGAATAGAGGATAGGATAGGATGGAGGATAGGATAGGATAGAGGATAGGATAGGATAGAGGATAGGATAGGATAGAGGATAGGATAGGATAGGATAGAGGATAGGATAGGATAGAGGATAGGATAGGATAGAGGTTAGGATAGGATAGAGGATAGGATAGGATAGAGGATAGGATAGGATAGAGGATAGGATAGGATAGAGGATAGGATAGGATAGAGGATAGGATAGGATAGAGGATCGGATAGAGGATAGGATAGGATAGAGGATAGGATAGGATAGAGGATAGTATAGGATAGAGGATAGGATAGAATAGAGGATAGGATAGGACAGAGGATAGGATAGGAAAAAGTATAGGATAGGATAGGATAGAGGATAGGATAGGATAGAGGATAGGATAGAATAGAGGATAGGATTGGATAGAGGATATAATAGAGGATAGGATAGAGGATAGGATAGAGGATAGGATAGAGGATAGGATAGGATAGAGGATAGGATAGGATAGAGGATAGGATAGGATAGAGGATAGGATAGGATAGAGGATAGGATAGGATAGAGGATAGGATAGGAAAAAGTATAGGATAGGATAGGATAGAGGATAGGATAGGATAGAGGATAGGATAGAATAGAGGATAGGATAGGATAGAGGATAGGATAGGATAGAGGATAGGATAGGATAGAGGATAGGATAGGATAGAGGATAGGATAGGATAGAGGATAGGATAGGATAGAGGATAGGATAGGATAGAGGATAGGATAGGATAGAGGATAGGATAGGATAGAGGATTGGATAGGATAGAGGATAGGATAGGATAGAGGATAGGATAGGATAGAGGATAGGATAGGATAGAGGATAGGATAGGATAGAGGATAGGATAGGATAGAGGATAGTATAGGATAGAGGATAGGATAGAATAGAGGATAGGATAGGATAGAGGATAGTATAGGATAGAGGATAGGATAGAATAGAGGATAGGATAGGATAAAGGATAGGATAGGATAGAGGATAGGATAGGATAGGATAGAGGATAGGATAGGATAGAGGATAGGATAGAGGATAGTATAGGATAGAGGATAGGATAGGATAGAGGATAGGATAGGATAGAGGATAGGATAGGATAGAGGATAGGATAGGAAAGAGGATAGGATAGGATAGAGGATAGGATAGAATAGAGGATAGGATAGAGGATAGGATAGGATAGAGGATAGTATAGGATAGAGGATAGGATAGAATAGAGGATAGGATAGGATAGAGGATAGGATAGGAAAAAGGATAGGATAGGATAAGATAGAGGATAGGATAGGATAGAGGATAGGATAGAATAGAGGATAGGATTGGATAGAGGATAGGATAGAATAGAGGGTAGGATAGGATAGAGGATAGGATAGGATAGAGGATAGGATAGGAAAAAGTATAGGATAGGATAGGATAGAGGATAGGATAGGATAGAGGATAGGATAGAATAGAGGATAGGATTGGATAGAGGATAGGATAGAGGATAGGATAGAGGATAGGATAGAGGATAGGATAGAGGATAGGATAGGATAGAGGATAGGATAGGATAGAGGATAGGATAGGATAGAGGATAGGATAGGATAGAGGATAGGATAGGATAGAGGATAGGATAGGATAGAGGATAGGATAGGATAGAGGATAGGGTAGGATAGAGGATAGGATAGGATACAGGATAGGATAGGATAGACGATAGGATAGGATAGAGGATCGGATAGAGGATAGGCTAGGATAGAGGATAGGATAGGATGGAGGATAGGATAGAATAGAGGATAGGATAGGATAGAGGATAGGATAGGATAGAGGATAGGATAGGATAGAGGATAGTATAGGATAGAGGATAGGATAGAATAGAGGATAGGATAGGATAGAGGATAGGATAGGATAGAGGATAGGAAAGAGGATAGGATAGGATAGAGGATAGGATAGAGGATAGTATAGGGTAGAGGATAGGATAGGATAGAGGATAGGATAGGATAGAGGATAGGATAGGATAGAGGATAGGATAGGATAGAGGATAGGATAGGATAGAGGATAGGATATGTAATTGGATAGGATAGAGTATAGGATAATGTAGAGGATAGGATAGGATAGAGGATATAATAGGATAGAGGATAGGATAGGATAGAGGATAGGATAGGATAGAGGATAGGATAGGATAGAGGATAGGATAGGATAGAGGATAGGATAGGATAGAGGATAGGATAGAGGATAGGATAGGATAGAGGATAGGATAGGATAGAGGATCGGATAGAAGATAGGATAGGATAGAGGATAGGATAGGATAGAGGATAGTATAGGATAGAGGATAGGATAGAATAGAACATAGGATAGGATAGAGGATAGGATAGGAAAAAGGATAGGATAGGATAGGATAGAGGATAGGATAGGATAGAGGATAGGATAGAATAGAGGATAGGATTGGATAGAGGATAGGATAGAATAGAGGATAGGATAGGATAGAGGATAGGATAGGATAGAGGATAGGATAGGAAAAAGTATAGGATAGGATAGAATAGAGGATAGGATAGGATAGAGGATAGGATAGAATAGAGGATAGGATTGGATAGAGGATAGGATAGAGGATAGGATAGAGGATAGGATAGGATAGAGGATAGGATAGGATAGAGGATAGGATAGGATAGAGGATAGGATAGGATAGAGGATAGGATAGGATAGAGGATAGTATAGGATAGAGGATAGGATAGAATAGAGGATAGGATAGGATAAAGGATAGGATAGGATAGAGGATAAGATAGGATAGGATAGAGGATAGGATAGGATAGAGGATAGGATAGAGGATAGTATAGGGTAGAGGATAGGATAGGATAGAGGATAGGATAGGATAGAGGATAGGATAGGATAGAGGATAGGATAGGATAGAGGATAGGATAGGATAGAGGATAGGATATGTAATTGGATAGGATAGAGTATAGGATAAGGTAGAGGATAGGATAGGATAGAGGATATAATAGGATAGAGGATAGGATAGGATAGAGGATAGGATAGGATAGAGGATAGGATAGGATAGAGGATAGGATAGGATAGAGGATAGGATAGGATAGAGGATAGGATAGGATAGAGGATAGGATAGAGGATAGGATAGGATAGAGGATCGGATAGAAGATAGGATAGGATAGAGGATAGGATAGGATAGAGGATAGTATATGATAGAGGATAGGTTAGAATAGAGGATAGGATAGGATAAAGGATAGGATAGGATAGAGGATAGGATAGGATAGGATAGAGGATAGGATAGGATAGGATAGAGGATAGGATAGGATAGGATAGAGGATAGGATAGGATAGAGGAGAGGATCGGATAAAGGATAGGATAGGATAGAGGATAGGATAGGATAGAGGATAGGATAGGATAGAGGATCGGATAGAGGATAGGATAGAATAGAGGATACGATAGGATAGAGGATAGGATAGGAAACAGGGTAGGATAGGATAGAGGATAGGATAGGATAGAGGATAGGATAGGATAGAGGATAGGATAGGATAGAGGATAGGATAGGATAGAGGATAGGATAGGATAGAGGATAGGATAGGATAGAGGATAGGATAGAATAGAGGATAGGATAGGATAGAGGATAGGATAGAGGATATAATTTGATTGAGGAAAGGATAGGATAGAGGATAGGATAGGATAGAGGATAGGATAGGAAAGAGGATAGGACAGGATAGAGGATAGGATAGGATAGAGGATAGGATAGAGGATAGGATAGAGTATAGGATAGAGGATAGGATAGAGGGTAGGATAGAGGATCGGATAGAGGATAGGATAGGATAGAGGAAAGGATATAATAGAGGATAGGATAGGTAATTGGATAGGATAGAGGATAGGATAAGCTAGAGGATAGTATAGGATAGAGGATAGGATAGGATAGAGGATAGGATCGGATAAAGGATAGGATAGGATAGGATAGAGGATAGGATAGGATAGAGGATAGGATAGGATAGAGGATAGGATAGGATAGAGGATAGGATAGGATAGAGGATAGGATAGGATAGAGGATAGGATAGGATAGAGGATAGGATAGGATAGAGGATAGGATAGGATAGAGGATAGGATAGGATAGAGGATAGGATAGGATAGAGGATAGGATAGGATAGGATAGAGGATAGGATAGGATAGAGGATATAATAGGATAGAGGATATGATAGGATAGAGGATAGGATAGGATAGAGGATAGGATAGGATAGAGGATAGGATAGGATAGAGGATAGGATAGGATAGAGGATAGGATATGTAATTGGATAGGATAGAGTATAGGATAAGGTAGAGGATAGGATAGGATAGAGGATATAATAGGATAGAGGATAGGATAGGATAGAGGATAGGATAGGATAGAGGATAGGATAGGATAGAGGATAGGATAGGATAGAGGATAGGATAGGATAGAGGATAGGATAGGATAGAGGATAGGATAGGATAGAGGATCGGATAGAAGATAGGATAGGATAGAGGATAGGATAGGATAGAGGATAGTATATGATAGAGGATAGGATAGAATAGAGGATAGGATAGGATAAAGGATAGGATAGGATAGAGGATAGGATAGGATAGGATAGAGGATAGGATAGGATAGGATAGAGGATAGGATAGGATAGGATAGAGGATAGGATAGGATAGAGGAGAGGATCGGATAAAGGATAGGATAGGATAGAGGATAGGATAGGATAGAGGATAGGATAGGATAGAGGATCGGATAGAGGATAGGATAGAATAGAGGATACGATAGGATAGAGGATAGGATAGGAAACAGGGTAGGATAGGATAGAGGATAGGATAGGATAGAGGATAGGATAGGATAGAGGATAGGATAGGATAGAGGATAGGATAGGATAGAGGATAGGATAGGATAGAGGATAGGATAGAATAGAGGATAGGATCGGATAAAGGATAGGATAGGATAGGATAGAGGATAGGATAGGATAGAGGATAGGATAGGATAGAGGATAGGATAGGATAGAGGATAGGATAGGATAGAGGATAGGATAGGATAGAGGATAGGATAGGATAGAGGATAGGATAGGATAGAGGATAGGATAGGATAGAGGATAGGATAGGATAGAGGATAGGATAGGATAGAGGATAGGATAGGATAGAGGATAGGATAGGATAGAGGATAGGATAGGATAGGATAGAGGATAGGATAGGATAGAGGATATAATAGGATAGAGGATATGATAGGATAGAGGATAGGATAGGATAGAGGATAGGATAAGATAGAGGATAGGATAGGATAGAGGATAGGATAGGATAGAGGATAGGATAGGATAGAGGATAGGATAGGATAGAGGATAGGATAGGATAGAGGATAGGATAGGATAGGATAGAGGATAGGATAGAGGATAGGATAGAGGATAGGATAGGATAGAGGATAGGATAGGATAGAGGATAGGATAGGATAGAGGATAGGATAGGATAGAGGATAGTATAGGATAGAGGATAGGATAGAGGATAGGATAGAGGGTAGGATAGAGGATCGGATAGAGGATAGGATAGGATAGAGGAAAGGATATAATAGAGGATAGGATAGGTAATTGGATAGGATAGAGGATAGGATAAGGTAGAGGATAGTATAGGATAGAGGATAGGATAGGATAGAAGATAGGATCGGATAAAGGATAGGATAGGATAGAGGATAGGATAGGATAGAGGATAGGATAGGATAGAGGATCGGATAGAGGATAGGATAGAATAGAGGATACGATAGGATAGAGGATAGGATAGAATAGAGGATACGATAGGATAGAGGATAGGATAGGAAAGAGGGTAGGATAGGATAAAGGATAGGATAGGATAGAGGATAGGATAGGATAGAGGATAGGTTAGAGGATAGGATAGAGGATAGGATAGAGGATAGGATAGAGGATAGGATAGGATAGAGGATAGGATAGGATAGAGGATAGGATAGAATAGAGGATAGGATTGGATAGAGGATAGGATAGAGGATAGGATAGAGGATAGGATAGAGGATAGGATAGAGGATAGGATAGGATAGAGGATAGGATAGGATAGAGGATAGGATAGGATAGAGGATAGGATAGGATAGAGGATAGGATAGGATAGAGGATAGGATAGGATAGAGGATAGGATAGGATAGAGGATAGGATAGGATAGAGGATATGATAGGATAGAGGATAGGATAGGATAGAGGATAAGATAGGATAGGATAGAGGATAGGATAGGATAGAGGATAGGATAGGATAGAGGATAGGATAGAGGATAGTATAGGGTAGAGGATAGGATAGGATAGAGGATAGGATAGGATAGAGGATAGGATAGGATAGAGGATAGGATAGGATAGAGGATAGGATAGGATAGAGGATAGGATATGTAATTGGATAGGATAGAGTATAGGATAAGGTAGAGGATAGGATAGGATAGAGGATATAATAGGATAGAGGATAGGATAGGATAGAGGATAGGATAGGATAGAGGATAGGATAGGATAGAGGATAGGATAGGATAGAGGATAGGATAGGATAGAGGATAGGATAGGATAGAGGATAGGATAGGATAGAGGATAGGATAGAGGATAGGATAGGATAGAGGATAGGATAGGATAGACGATAGGATAGGATAGAGGATCGGATAGAGGATAGGCTAGGATAGAGGATAGGATAGGATGGAGGATAGGATAGAATAGAGGATAGGATAGGATAGAGGATAGGATAGGATAGAGGATAGGATAGGATAGAGGATAGTATAGGATAGAGGATAGGATAGAATAGAGGATAGGATAGGATAGAGGATAGGATAGGAAAAAGTATAGGATAGGATAGGATAGAGGATAGTGTTAGAATTTCAGGTGTGGAAATAATTGCGTGTGTCCCAGTTATTATGGAAAATAATATAACAGCAGTATTTATTGATGTATAACAAACGATACTATATAATGAAAAACAATACTTTGAACTGTGCTTAAGCACCGATGCAAACAGATATAAAATTCTCTATTGCTTGACCACGTTTTTACTATTTTATACTTTGTTACTTTTACGCTACGTTCTTACTATATCAACGGTTCACTCAGCTCGTCCAATCACACACTCACATTCTCTCTCTCTCTCTCAGTATTGCCACTGCTCTACCAACCTCCGAAAATATTCCTCCAACAGATAGGATAGGATAGAGGATAGGATAGAATAGAGGATAGGACTGGATAGAGGATAGGATAGGATAGAGAATAGGATAGGATAGATGATATAATAGGATAGAGGATAGGATAGGATAGAGGATAGAGGATAGGATAGAGGGTAGGATAGAGGATCGGATAGAGGATAGGATAGGATAGAGGAAAGGATATAATAGAGGATAGGATAGGTAATTGGATAGGATAGAGGATAGGATAAGGTAGAGGATAGTATAGGATAGAGGATAGGATAGGATAGAGGATAGGATCGGATAAAGGATAGGATAGGATAGAGGATAGGATAGGATAGAGGATAGGATAGGATAGAGGATAGGATAGGATAGGATAGAGGATAGGATAGGATAGAGGATAGGATAGGATAGAGGATAGGATAGGATAGAGGATAGGATAGGATAGAGGATAGGATAGAGGATAGGATAGGATAGAGGATAGGATAGGATAGAGGATCGGATAGAAGATAGGATAGGATAGAGGATAGGATAGGATAGAGGATAGTATATGATAGAGGATAGGATAGAATAGAGGATAGGATAGGATAGAGGATAGGATAGGATAGAGGATAGTATATGATAGAGGATAGGATAGAATAGAGGATAGGATAGGATAGAGGATAGGATAGGATAGAGGATAGGTTAGAGGATAGGATAGAGGACAGGATAGAGGATAGGATAGAGGATAGGATAGGATAGAGGATAGGATATGATAGAGGATAGGATAGGATAGGATAGAGGATAGGATTGGATAGGATAGAGGATAGGATAGGATAGAGGATAGGATAGAGGATAGGATAGAGGGTAGGATAGAGGATCGGATAGAGGATAGGATAGGATAGAGGAAAGGATATAATAGAGGATAGGATAGGTAATTGGATAGGATAGAGGATAGGATAAGGTAGAGGATAGTATAGGATAGAGGATAGGATAGGATAGAGGATAGGATCGGATAAAGGATAGGATAGGATAGAGGATAGGATAGGATAGAGGATAGGATAGGATAGAGGATAGGATAGGATAGAGGATAGGATAGGATAGAGGATAGGATAGAGGATAGGATAGAGGATAGGATAGGATAGAGGATAGGATAGGATAGAGGATAGGATAGGATAGAGGATAGGATAGGATAGAGGATAGGATAGGTAATTGGATAGGATAGAGTATAGGATAAGGTAGATGATAGGATAGGATAGAGGATATAATAGGATAGAGGATAGGATAGGATAGAGGATAGGATAGGATAGAGGATAGGATAGGATAAAGCATAGGATAGGATAGAGGATAGGATAGGATAGAGGATAGGATAGGATAGAGGATAGGATAGAGGATAGGATAGGATAGAGGATAGGATAGGATAGAGGATAGGATAGGATAGAGAATAGGATAGGATAGAGGATAGGATAGGATAGAGGATAGGATAGGATTGAGGATAGGATAGGATAGAGGATATAATAGGATTGAGGAAAGGATAGGATAGAGGATAGGATAGGATAGAGGATAGGATAGGATAGAGGATGGGATAGGAAAGAGGGTAGGATAGGATAGAGGATAGGATAGGATAGAGGATAGGATAGGATAGAGGATAGGATAGGTTAGAGGATAGGATAGGATAGAGGATAGAATAGGATAGAGGATAGGATAGGATAGAGAATAGGATAGGATAGAGGATCGGATAGAGGATAGGATAGGATAGAGGATAGGATAGGATGGAGGATAGGATAGAATAGAGGATAGGATAGGATAGAGGATAGGATAGGATAGAGGATAGGATAGGATAGAGGATAGGATAGGATAGAGGATAGGATAGGATACAGGATAGGATAGGATAGAGGATAGGATAGGATAGAGGATAGGATAGGATAGAGGTTAGGATAGGATAGAGGATAGGATAGGATAGAGGATAGGATAGGATAGAGGATAGGATAGGATAGAGGATAGGATAGGATAGAGGATAGGATAGGATAGAGGATCGGATAGAGGATAGGATAGGATAGAGGATAGGATAGGATAGAGGATAGTATAGGATAGAGGATAGGATAGAATAGAGGATAGGATAGGACAGAGGATAGGATAGGAATAAGTATAGGATAGGATAGGATAGAGGATAGGATAGGATAGAGGATAGGATAGAATAGAGGATAGGATTGGATAGAGGATAGGATAGAGGATAGGATAGAGGATAGGATAGAGGATAGGATAGAGGATAGGATAGAGGATAGGATAGAGGATAGGATAGGATAGAGGATAGGATAGGATAGAGGATAGGATAGGATAGAGGATAGGATAGGATAGAGGATAGGATAGGATAGAGGATAGGATAGGATAGAGGATAGGATAGGATAGAGGATAGGATAGGATAGAGGATAGGATAGGATAGAGGATAGGATAGGAAAAAGTATAGGATAGGATAGGATAGAGGATAGGATAGGATAGAGGATAGGATAGAATAGAGGATAGGATTGGATAGAGGATAGGATAGGATAGAGAATAGGATAGGATAGATGATATAATAGGATTGAGGAAAGGATAGGATAGAGGATAGGATAGGATAGAGGATAGGATAGGAAAGAGGATAGGACAGGATAGAGGATAGGATAGGATAGAGGATAGGATAGGATAGAGGATAGAATAGGATAGAGGATAGGATAGGATAGAGGATAGGATAGAGGATAGGATAGAGGATAGGATAGAGTATAGGATAGAGGATAGGATAGAATAGAGGATAGGATTGGATAGAGGATAGGATAGAGGATAGGATAGGATAGAGGATAGGATAGAGGATAGGATAGAGGATAGGATAGAGGATAGGATAGAGGATAGGATAGAGGATAGGATAGGATAGAGGATAGGATAGGATAGAGGATAGGATAGAGGATAGGATAGGATAGAGGATAGGATAGGATAGTGGATAGGATAGGATAGAGGATAGGATAGAGGATAGGATAGAGGGTAGGATAGAGGATCGGATAGAGGATAGGATAGGATAGAGGAAAGGATATAATAGAGGATAGGATAGGTAATTGGATAGGATAGAGGATAGGATAAGGTAGAGGATAGTATAGGATAGAGGATAGGATAGGATAGAAGATAGGATCGGATAAATGATAGGATAGGATAGAGGATAGGATAGGATAGAGGATAGGATAGGATAGAGGATCGGATAGAGGATAGGATAGAATAGAGGATACGATAGGATAGAGGATAGGATAGGAAAGAGGGTAGGATAGGATAGAGGATAGGATAGGATAGAGGATGGTATAGGATAGAGGATAGGATAGGATAGAGGATAGGATAGGATAGAGGATAGGATAGGATAGAGGATAGGATAGGATAGAGGATAGGATAGGATAGAGGATAGGATAGGATAGAGGATAGGATAGAGGATAGGATAGGATAGAGGATAGGATAGGATAGAGGATAGGATAGGATAGAGGATAGGATAGGATAGAGGATAGGATAGGTAATTGGATAGGATAGAGTATAGGATAAGGTAGATGATAGGATAGGATAGAGGATATAATAGGATAGAGGATAGGATAGGATAGAGGATAGGATAGGATAGAGGATAGGATAGGATAAAGCATAGGATAGGATAGAGGATAGGATAGGATAGAGGATAGGATAGGAT
>NW_027489437.1:0-43682 GCF_050948215.1 Halictus rubicundus
ATAGGATAGGATAGAGGATAGGATAGAGGATAGGATAGGATAGAGGATAGGATAGAGGATAGGATAGGATAGAGGATATAATAGGATTGAGGAAAGGATAGGATAGAGGATAGGATAGGATAGAGGATAGGATAGGATAGAGGATAGGATAGAGGATAGGATAGGATAGAGGATATAATAGGATTGAGGAAAGGATAGGATAGAGGATAGGATAGGATAGAGGATAGGATAGGAAAGAGGATATCATATGATAGAGGATAGGATAGGATAGAGGATAGGATAGGATAGAGGATAGGATAGGATAGAGGATAGGATAGGATAGAGGATAGGATAGGATAGAGGATAGGATAGGATAGAGGATAGGATAGGATAGAGGATAGTATAGGATAGAGGATAGGATAGGATAGAGGATAGGATAGGATAGAGGATAGGATAGGATAGAGGATAGGATGGGATAGAGGATATGATAGAGGATAGGATGGAGGATAGGATAGGATAGAGGATAGGATAGGATAGAGGATAGGATAGGATAGAGGATAGGATAGGATAGAGTATAGGATAAGGTAGAGGATAGGATCGGATAGAGGATAGGATAGGATAGAGGATAGGATAGGTAATTGGATAGCATAGAGGGTAGGATAAGGTAGAGGATAGTATAGGATAGAGGATAGGATGGGATAGAGGATAGGATTGGATAGAGGATAGGATAGGATAGAGGATAGGATAGGATAGAGGATAGGATAGGATAGAGGATAGGATAGGATAGAGGATAGGATGGGATAGAGGATAGGATAGAGGATAGGATAGAGGATAGGATAGGATAGAGGATAGGATAGGATAGAGGATAGGATAGGATAGAGTATAGGATAAGGTAGAGGATAGGATAGGATAGACGATATAATAGGATAGGGGATAGTATAGGATAGAGGATAGGATAAAGGATAGGATAGAATAGAGGATAGGATAGGATAAAGGATAGGATAGGATAGAGGATAGGATAAAGGATAGGATAGAATAGAGGATAGGATAGGATAAAGGATAGGATAGGATAGAGGATAGGATAGGATAGAGGATAGGATAGGATAGAGGATAGGATAGGATAGAGGATAGGATAGGGTAGATGATAGGATCGGATAGAGGATAGGATAGGATAGAGGATAGGATAGGATAGAGGATAGGATAAAGGATAGGATAGGATAGAGGATAGGATAGGATAGAGGATAGGATAGGATAGAGGATAGGATAGGATAGGATAGAGGATAGGATAGGATAGAGGATAGGATAGGATAGAGGATAGGATAGAGGATAGGATAGGATAGAGTACAGGATAAGGTAGAGGATAGGATAGGATAGACGATATAATAGGATAGGGGATAGTATAGGATAGAGGATAGGATAAAGGATAGTATAGAATAGAGGATAGGATAGGATAAAGGATAGGATAGGATAGAGGGATAGGATAGGATAGGATAGAGGATAGGATAGAGGATAGGATAGAGGATAGGATAGGATAGAGGATCGGATAGAGGATAGGATAGGATAGAGGAAAGGATAGGATAGAGGATAGGATACGTAATTGGATAGGATAGAGGATAGGATAGGATAGAGGATAGGATAGGATAGAATATAGGATAGAGGATAGGATAGGATAGAGGATAGGATAGGATAGAGGATACGATAGGATAGAGGATAGGATAGGATAGAGGATAGGATAGGATAGAGGATAGGATAGGATAGAGGATAGGATAGGATAGAGGATAGGATAGGATAGAGGATAGGATAGGATAGAGGATAGTATAGGATAGAGGATAGGATAGGATAGAGGATAGGATAGGATAGAGGATAGGATGGGATAGAGGATAGGATAGAGGATAGGATAGAGGATAGGATAGGATAGAGGATAGGATAGGATAGAGGATAGGATAGGATAGAGGATAGGATAGGATAGAGTATAGGATAAGGTAGAGGATAGGATAGGATAGAGGATAGGATAGGATAGAGGATAGGATAGGTAATTGGATAGCATAGAGGGTAGGATAAGGTAGAGGATAGTATAGGATAGAGGATAGGATAGGATAGAGGATAGGATTGGATAGAGGATAGGATAGGAGAGAGGATAGGATAGGATAGAGGATAGGATAGGATAGAGGATAGGATAGGATAGAGGATAGGATAGGATAGAGGATAGGATGGGATAGAGGATAGGATAGAGGATAGGATAGAGGATAGGATAGGATAGAGGATAGGATAGGATAGAGGATAGGATAGGATAGAGTATAGGATAAGGTAGAGGATAGGATAGGATAGACGATATAATAGGATAGGGGATAGTATAGGATAGAGGATAGGATAAAGGATAGGATAGAATAGAGGATAGGATAGGATAAAGGATAGGATAGGATAGAGGATAGGATAAAGGATAGGATAGAATAGAGGATAGGATAGGATAAAGGTTAGGATAGGATAGAGGATAGGATAGGATAGAGGATAGGATAGGATAGAGGATAGGATAGGATAGAGGATAGGATAGGGTAGATGATAGGATGGGATAGAGGATAGGATAGGATAGAGGATAGGATAGGATAGAGGATAGGATAGAGGATAGGATAGGATAGAGGATAGGATAGGATAGAGGATAGGATAGGATAGAGGATAGGATAGGATAGAGGATAGGATAGGATAGAGGATAGGATAGGATAGAGGATAGGATAGGATAGAGGATAGGATAGGATAGAGGATAGGATAGAGGATAGGATAGAGGATAGGATAGGATAGAGTATAGGATAAGGTAGAGGATAGGATAGGATAGACGATATAATAGGATAGGGGATAGTATAGGATAGAGGATAGGATAAAGGATAGTATAGAATAGAGGATAGGATAGGATAAAGGATAGGATAGGATAGAGGATAGGATAGGATAGGACAGAGGATAGGATAGAGGATAGGATAGAGGATAGGATAGGATAGAGGATCGGATAGAGGATAGGATAGGATAAAGGATAGGATAGGATAGAGGATAGGATAAAGGATAGGATAGAATAGAGGATAGGATAGGATAAAGGATAGGATAGGATAGAGGATAGGATAGGATAGAGGATCGGATAGAGGATAGGATAGGATAGAGGATAGGATAGGATAGAGGATAGGATAGACGATAGGATAGGATAGAGGATAGGATAGGATAGAGGATAGGATAGGATAGAGGATAGGATAGGATAGAGGATAGGATAGGATAGAGGATAGGATAGGATAGAGGATAGGATAGGATAGAGGATAGGATAGGATAGAGGATAGGATAGGATAGAGGATAGGATAGGATAGAGGATAGGATAGGATAGATGATAGGATGGGATAGAGGATAGGATAGGATAGAGGATAGGATAGGATAGAGGATAGGATAGAGGATAGGATAGGATAGAGGATAGGATAGGATAGAGGATAGGATAGGATAGAGGATAGGATAGGCTAGAGGATAGGATAGAGGATAGGATAGAGGATAGGATAGGATAGAGTATAGGATAAGGTAGAGGATAGGATAGGATAGACGATATAATAGGATAGGGGATAGTATAGAATAGAGGATAGGATAGGATAGAGGATCGGATAGAGGATAGGATAGGATAGAGGAAAGGATAGGATAGAGGATAGGATACGTAATTGGATAGGATAGAGGATAGGATAAGGTAGAGGATAGGATAGGATAGAGGATATAATAGGATAGGGGATAGTATAGGATAGAGGATAGGATAAAGGATAGGACAGGGTAGGATAGAGGATATAATAGGATAGGGGATAGTATAGGATAGAGGATAGGATAAAGGATAGGATAGAATAAAGGATAGGATAGGATATGATAGAGGATAGGATAGAATAGAGGATCGGATAGAGGATAGGATAGGATAGAGGATAGGATAGGATAGAGGATAGTATAGGATAGAGGATAGGATAGAATAGAGGATAGGATAGGATAAAGGATAGGATAGGATAGAGGATAGGATAGGATAGGATAGAGGATAGGATAGGATAGGATAGAGGATAGGATAGGATAGAGGATAGGATAGGATAGAGGATAGGATAGGATAGAGGATAGGATAGGATAGAGGATAGGATAGGATAGAGGATAGGATAGGTAATTGGATAGGATAGGATAAAGGATAGGATCGGATAGAGGATAGGATAGGATAAAGGATAGGATATGATAGAGGATAGGATAGGATAGGATAGAGGATAGGATAGAGGATAGGATAGGATAGAGGATCGGATAGAGGATAGGATTGGATAGAGGAAAGGATAGGATAGAGGATAGGATACGTAATTGGATAGGATAGAGGATAGGATAAGGTAGAGGATAGTATAGGATAGAGGATAGGATAGGATAGAGGATACAAATAGGATAGAGGATAGGATAGGATAGAGGATAGGATAGGATAGAGGATAGGATAGGATAGGATAGAGGATAGGATGGGATAGAGGATAGGATAGGATAGAGGATAGGATAGGATAAAGGATAGGATAGGATAGAGGATAGGATAGGATAGAGGATAGGATAGGATAGAGGATATAATAGGATTGAGGAAAGGATAGGATAGAGGATAGGATAGGATAGAGGATAGCATAGGAAAGAGGATATCATATGATAGAGGATAGGATAAGATAGAGGATACGATAGGATAGAGGATAGGATAGGAAAGAGGATAGGATAGGATAGAGGATAGGATGTGACAGAGGATAGGATAGGATTGAGGATAGGATAGGATAGAGGATAGGATAGGATAGAGGATAGGATAGGTAATTGGATAGCATAGAGGGTAGGATAAGGTAGAGGATAGTATAGGATAGAGGATAGGATAGGATAGAGGATAGGATTGGATAGAGGATAGGATAGGATAGAGGATAGGATAGGATAGAGGATAGGATAGGATAGAGGATAGGATAGGATAGAGGATAGGATAGGATAGAGGATAGGATAGGATAGAGGATAGGATAGGATAGAGGATAGGATAGGATAGAGGATAGGATAGGATAGAGGATGGGATAGGATAAAGGGATAGGATGGGATAGAGGATAGGATAGAGGATAGGATAGATGATAGGATAGGATAGAGGATAGGATAGGATAGAGGATAGGATAGGATAGAGTATAGGATAAGGTAGAGGATAGGATAGGATAGACGATATAATAGGATAGGGGATAGTATAGGATAGAGGATAGGATAAAGGATAGGATAGAATAGAGGATAGGATAGGATAAAGGATAGGATAGGATAGAGGATAGGATAAAGGATAGGATAGAATAGAGGATAGGATAGGATAAAGGATAGGATAGGATAGAGGATAGGATAGGATAGAGGATCGGATAGAGGATAGGATAGGATAGAGGATAGGATAGGATAGAGGATAGGATAGGATAGATGATAGGATGGGATAGAGGATAGGATAGGATGGGATAGAGGATATGATAGAGGATAGGATGGAGGATAGGATAGGATAGAGGATAGGATTGGATAGAGGATAGGATAGGATAGAGGATAGGATAGGATAGAGTATGGGGGACTGGGTTGGCAGTGGCGGCGGAGCCGTACTCCGTTCCCGATCACCCCTTCTGGGTGGGGGACGAGGCCGGCTCCGTCGCCATAGTGGCGGAGGGCCGCCGCGGGTCCCCGTCGATCTCCCTTCTGGAGAGAGGCGAGGGATTCGTGGCGGTGCGGTGGGGGGACATCGCGGTCGTCGGAGTTTATATCTCGCCGAGCCGTGGCCTCGATCATTTTCGGGGGTTCCTGGGCGGGCTGAGTAGCTGCATCGCGCGGTGCAGCGCCCGTCCGGTTCTCGTCCTGGGAGACTTCAATGCCCACGCGGTATCGTGGGGGAGTCCCAGGACGACCACTAGGGGAAGCGAGGTGTTAACCTGGGCGTCCGGCCTGGATCTCCGGTTGATTAACCGGGGATCCACGCCGACGTGCGTGCGGCCGCAGGGTGTCTCTATTGTCGATCTGACATGGGGGACGCCGTCGGCCGTGCGCCGAGTGTCGGGATGGAGGGTGGCGGAAGAACTAGAGCTGGCCTCTGACCACACGCCCATAGTCATGGACGTGTGGCCCGCCGCCCTCTACGCGCGGGATTCCCGGCACGGCCAGGTGGACCGACGGCCGCGATGGGCGTGGAGCAGGGCGGACGAGGACCTGTTCCGGGCCGCTGTCGCCGCGGTAACGTGGGGGGGGGCCCCAGCCGGCTGGGGGGGGCACCGGCGCGCGGGGCGGAGCGGCTCCGGGAGGTGATGACGGCGGTGTGCGACACCGCGGTGCCCCGGAGCCGGTCCGACCATAGAAGGGCGGCATACTGGTGGTCCGCGGGCATTGCAGAGCTTCGGCGTACCTGCAATGCCGCGCGGCGCCAGTATGGCCGAGCGCGCAGGAGGCGCGACGACGAGGAGGCGAGGCTCCACGGGGAGTACCGAGCCGCGCTCGGGACTCTCCGGAGGGCCATCGCGAAGGCCAAGGCGGACGCGTGGTCGGAGCTCGTCGGCACGGTGGACGCGGATCCGTGGGGGCGCCCGTATAAGCTTGTAATGAGCAAGCTGCGCGCGTGGGCCCCCCCACTGACGGAATCGATGGACCCTCCCTTACTCGAGGAGGTGGTGACGTCTCTCTTCCCGCGTGAGGGGGGACAGCGACACCGCCTCCATCCGGGCCAGGAGCCTCTCTCCTGGTCCGCGGAGTGGGAGGTGTCAGCCGGCGAGCTCGGGGAGGCGGTGACCAGGGCCCGTCGGGTGGGCCGCAAGGCCCCGGGTCCTGACGGGGTGTCGGGCCGCGCGTTGGTCTTGGCATTGGAGGGGGGGCTCGCTCCCGAACTCAGGCGGCTGTTCAACAGTTGTCTGAGGGAGGGAGTGTTCCCCCCACTATGGAAGTCGGGCAGGCTGGTCCTCCTTCCAAAGGCGGGCAAGTCCCGGGACTCGCCCTCCGGGTACCGGCCAATTTGCTTGCTGGACGAGGCGGGGAAGTTGTTCGAGCGCGTTCTCGTTGGACGCCTCGTCCGGCACCTGTCGGGGGGAGGAGTCCCCGATCTGAGCGAGGCGCAGTTCGGCTTCCGGGGGGGTCTCTCCACCGTCGACGCAATTCGGCGGGTGAGGGCTCTCTCGGGGGCCTGTACGGAGGGGGGCGGTGTTGCGTTGGCGATCTCCTTGGATATCGCCAACGCGTTCAACACCGTCCCCTGGGATAGAATTTCGGAGGCCCTGGTCTTCCACCAGGTGCCTCCGTACCTTAGGAGGGTGATCGGGGACTATCTCTCCGACAGGAGCATAGAATATCCTGGCCGGTACGGGATGATTCGCAGGAGCGTCGTGCGGGGGGTTCCACAGGGCTCGGTGTTGGGCCCGTTGCTGTGGAACCTCGCGTACGACAGCGTCCTGCGGGAGGGGATGCCTCCCGGTGTCAGCCTAACGTGTTACGCCGATGACACGTTGGTGCTTGCCACCGGGAGGTATACGAAGGAGGCCGTCTGCCTGGCGGAGCGCGGCGCGTGGCGCGCGGTACGCGCGATCCGGTCTCTGGGCCTAGAGGTGTCCGTCGCTAAGACCAGGGCCATGTGGTTTTACCACCGGGCCCGGCTGGCGGCGCCTCCCCAGTGCTGGATCGCCGTGGGGGGGGGAGCGGTCGAGGTCGGGTTCCAGATGCGGTACCTGGGACTCGAGCTCGACGGCCTGTGGCGTTTCTGCCGCCACATCGAGTCGCTAGTGCCCCGGGCGGAGAGGGCGACCGTTGCGCTCGGTCGTCTTCTCCCGAATCTCGGGGGACCCTGTGGACGGGTGCGTCGCCTGTTCGCGGTGGTGGTGCGGGTTTTAGTCCTGTACGGAGCCCCTGTGTGGGCGTACGATGTCTTGGCCGGGGGGCGTAGCGGTGTGCGAGCACTGCTGCGCCGAATCGAGCGCAGGCTGGCCATTGGCATCGTGCGGGGGTATCGCACCATCTCTTACGCGACGGCGATGGTGATGTCGGGGCTTATCCCCCTCGAGCTGGAGGCCCGCGTGTTGTCGGACGTACACGGGTACGCCAGGGACCTCCAGCGGAGGGGGATGGCTCCGGATCGGGTGGCGCTCGATGTGGCGGAGTACAGGGGCCGCGCTCGGCGGGCCGCCGCCCGGGAATGGCGCGAAAGCCTTCACGGGACGGAGGAAGGAGGGAGGCGGGCCGTTCGGGCCATCCTCCCCGTGTTCGACCGGTGGAACAGGGGATGGATGGGGCATAGGGTCTCCTACCGAGTGACGCAGGTGATGACCGGGCACGGTTGCTTCGGTGTGTACCTGTGTCGCATCGGGCGGGAGGCCGAGGAGGCGTGTCACCACTGCGGCGAGTCGCGGGACACGGCGCAGCACACTCTGGAGGAGTGTCCAGCGTGGGCGGGTGAGCGCCGTGCTCTGCGGCGCGCAGTGGGCCATGACCTCTCGCTTCCGGCTGTCGTCTCGGCGGCAGCGGGCGGCGAGGGGGCGTGGAGAGGGTTCGCCTCCTTCTGTGAGCAGGTAATGCTGCAGAAGGAGGCTGCGGAACGGGGTCGTGAGCGAAATCACGATCCCGGCCGAAGGGGTGGGAGAAGGAGACGCAGGGCACGCCCCGGGGGCGTGCCTCCGTTGCGGCGTCCTTAACGCGGGCGGGGGCGCCCTTGGTGATCTCGAGGCGGGGGACCGACGGTCTCCTTGTACTCGGTTGCCAATGGCGTCCCCGGAGGCCGTCGGACGTCTCGGGCGGGGGCCCGGACGTCCATCGGGCGGCCTAAATGGGGGGGAAGGCTTCACGTCGTCCGTTGCGTGGCGCCTTCGGATAGAGTAGGATAGGGTGGAGGCCGCGTCCCCCACCCAGGGAGGAATGCTAAGGCGGGGGCACACCGGATAGACATGCGCGCGCGGACCACGGGTGCCCCCAGGAGCCTAGGGACGGACGGGGAGGAGTTAGTGGGTATACTCGGCATTGCACCCACCAGCCGAGGAGTCCCACATAACCCGGCCCACTCCCCCCCGGGAGGGGTCGGGTATCCGTAATAGTGATTACCTCCTCGGAAAAAAAAAAAAAAAAAAAAACAAAAATAGGATAGGATAGAGTATAGGATAAGGTAGAGGATAGGATCGGATAGAGGATAGGATAGGATAGAGGATAGGATAGGTAATTGGATAGCATAGAGGGTAGGATAAGGTAGAGGATAGTATAGGATAGAGGATAGGATAGGATAGAGGATAGGATTGGATAGAGGATAGGATAGGATAGAGGATAGGATAGGATAGAGGATAGGATAGGATAGAGGATAGGATAGGATAGAGGATAGGATAGGATAGAGGATAGGATGGGATAGAGGATAGGATAGAGGATAGGATAGAGGATAGGATAGGATAGAGGATAGGATAGGATAGAGGATAGGATAGGATAGAGTATAGGATAAGGTAGAGGATAGGATAGGATAGACGATATAATAGGATAGGGGATAGTATAGGATAGAGGATAGGATAAAGGATAGGATAGAATAGAGGATAGGATAGGATAAAGGATAGGATAGGATAGAGGATAGGATAGAGGATAGGATAGAGGATAGGATAGGATAGAGGATAGGATAGGATAGAGTATAGGATAAGGTAGAGGATAGGATAGGATAGACGATATAATAGGATAGGGGATAGTATAGGATAGAGGATAGGATAAAGGATAGGATAGAATAGAGGATAGGATAGGATAGAGGATAGGATAGGATAGAGGATAGGATAGGATAGAGGATAGGATAGGATAGAGGATAGGATAGAGGATAGGATAGGATAGAGGATAGGATAGAGGATAGGATAGGATAGAGGATATAATAGGATTGAGGAAAGGATAGGATAGAGGATAGGATAGGATAGAGGATAGGATAGGATAGAGGATAGGATAGAGGATAGGATAGGATAGAGGATATAATAGGATTGAGGAAAGGATAGGATAGAGGATAGGATAGGATAGAGGATAGGATAGGAAAGAGGATATCATATGATAGAGGATAGGATAGGATAGAGGATAGGATAGGATAGAGGATAGGATAGGATAGAGGATAGGATAGGATAGAGGATAGGATAGGATAGAGGATAGGATAGGATAGAGGATAGGATAGGATAGAGGATAGTATAGGATAGAGGATAGGATAGGATAGAGGATAGGATAGGATAGAGGATAGGATAGGATAGAGGATAGGATGGGATAGAGGATATGATAGAGGATAGGATGGAGGATAGGATAGGATAGAGGATAGGATAGGATAGAGGATAGGATAGGATAGAGGATAGGATAGGATAGAGTATAGGATAAGGTAGAGGATAGGATCGGATAGAGGATAGGATAGGATAGAGGATAGGATAGGTAATTGGATAGCATAGAGGGTAGGATAAGGTAGAGGATAGTATAGGATAGAGGATAGGATGGGATAGAGGATAGGATTGGATAGAGGATAGAGGATAGAGGATAGGATAGGATAGAGGATAGGATAGGATAGAGGATAGGATAGGATAGAGGATAGGATGGGATAGAGGATAGGATAGAGGATAGGATAGAGGATAGGATAGGATAGAGGATAGGATAGGATAGAGGATAGGATAGGATAGAGTATAGGATAAGGTAGAGGATAGGATAGGATAGACGATATAATAGGATAGGGGATAGTATAGGATAGAGGATAGGATAAAGGATAGGATAGAATAG
The DNA here is from genome assembly GCF_050948215.1 of Halictus rubicundus. Classification (NCBI taxonomy): domain Eukaryota; kingdom Metazoa; phylum Arthropoda; class Insecta; order Hymenoptera; family Halictidae; genus Halictus; species Halictus rubicundus. Next base: position 10,708 of record NW_027489437.1, read on the forward strand.
AGGATAGGATAGGATAAAGGATAGGATAGGATAGAGGATAGGATAAAGGATAGGATAGAATAGAGGATAGGATAGGATAAAGGATAGGATAGGATAGAGGATAGGATAGGATAGAGGATAGGATAGGATAGAGGATAGGATAGGATAGAGGATAGGATAGGGTAGATGATAGGATCGGATAGAGGATAGGATAGGATAGAGGATAGGATAGGATAGAGGATAGGATAAAGGATAGGATAGGATAGAGGATAGGATAGGATAGAGGATAGGATAGGATAGAGGATAGGATAGGATAGGATAGAGGATAGGATAGGATAGAGGATAGGATAGGATAGAGGATAGGATAGAGGATAGGATAGGATAGAGTACAGGATAAGGTAGAGGATAGGATAGGATAGACGATATAATAGGATAGGGGATAGTATAGGATAGAGGATAGGATAAAGGATAGTATAGAATAGAGGATAGGATAGGATAAAGGATAGGATAGGATAGAGGATAGGATAGGATAGGATAGAGGATAGGATAGAGGATAGGATAGAGGATAGGATAGGATAGAGGATCGGATAGAGGATAGGATAGGATAGAGGAAAGGATAGGATAGAGGATAGGATAGGATAGAGGATAGGATAGAGGATAGGATAGGATAGAGGATAGGATAGGATAGAATATAGGATAGAGGATAGGATAGGATAGAGGATAGGATAGGATAGAGGATACGATAGGATAGAGGATAGGATAGGATAGAGGATAGGATAGGATAGAGGATAGGATAGGATAGAGGATAGGATAGGATAGAGGAGGATAGGATAGGATAGAGGATAGGATAGGATAGAGGATAGTATAGGATAGAGGATAGGATAGGATAGAGGATAGGATAGGATAGAGGATAGGATGGGATAGAGGATAGGATAGAGGATAGGATAGAGGATAGGATAGGATAGAGGATAGGATAGGATAGAGGATAGGATAGATAGAGGATAGGATAGGATAGAGTATAGGATAAGGTAGAGGATAGGATAGGATAGAGGATAGGATAGGATAGAGGATAGGATAGGTAATTGGATAGCATAGAGGGTAGGATAAGGTAGAGGATAGTATAGGATAGAGGATAGGATAGGATAGAGGATAGGATTGGATAGAGGATAGGATAGGAGAGAGGATAGGATAGGATAGAGGATAGGATAGGATAGAGGATAGGATAGGATAGAGGATAGGATAGGATAGAGGATAGGATGGGATAGAGGATAGGATAGAGGATAGGATAGAGGATAGGATAGGATAGAGGATAGGATAGGATAGAGGATAGGATAGGATAGAGTATAGGATAAGGTAGAGGATAGGATAGGATAGACGATATAATAGGATAGGGGATAGTATAGGATAGAGGATAGGATAAAGGATAGGATAGAATAGAGGATAGGATAGGATAAAGGATAGGATAGGATAGAGGATAGGGATAAAGGATAGGATAGAATAGAGGATAGGATAGGATAAAGGTTAGGATAGGATAGAGGATAGGATAGGATAGAGGATAGGATAGGATAGAGGATAGGATAGGATAGAGGATAGGATAGGGTAGATGATAGGATGGGATAGAGGATAGGATAGGATAGAGGATAGGATAGGATAGAGGATAGGATAGAGGATAGGATAGGATAGAGGATAGGATAGGATAGAGGATAGGATAGGATAGAGGATAGGATAGGATAGAGGATAGGATAGGATAGAGGATAGGATAGGATAGAGGATAGGATAGGATAGAGGATAGGATAGGATAGAGGATAGGATAGGATAGAGGATAGGATAGAGGATAGGATAGAGGATAGGATAGGATAGAGTATAGGATAAGGTAGAGGATAGGATAGGATAGACGATATAATAGGATAGGGGATAGTATAGGATAGAGGATAGGATAAAGGATAGTATAGAATAGAGGATAGGATAGGATAAAGGATAGGATAGGATAGAGGATAGGATAGGATAGGACAGAGGATAGGATAGAGGATAGGATAGAGGATAGGATAGGATAGAGGATCGGATAGAGGATAGGATAGGATAAAGGATAGGATAGGATAGAGGATAGGATAAAGGATAGGATAGAATAGAGGATAGGATAGGATAAAGGATAGGATAGGATAGAGGATAGGATAGGATAGAGGATCGGATAGAGGATAGGATAGGATAGAGGATAGGATAGGATAGAGGATAGGATAGACGATAGGATAGGATAGAGGATAGGATAGGATAGAGGATAGGATAGGATAGAGGATAGGATAGGATAGAGGATAGGATAGGATAGAGGATAGGATAGGATAGAGGATAGGATAGGATAGAGGATAGGATAGGATAGAGGATAGGATAGGATAGAGGATAGGATAGGATAGAGGATAGGATAGGATAGATGATAGGATGGGATAGAGGATAGGATAGGATAGAGGATAGGATAGGATAGAGGATAGGATAGAGGATAGGATAGGATAGAGGATAGGATAGGATAGAGGATAGGATAGGATAGAGGATAGGATAGGCTAGAGGATAGGATAGAGGATAGGATAGAGGATAGGATAGGATAGAGTATAGGATAAGGTAGAGGATAGGATAGGATAGACGATATAATAGGATAGGGGATAGTATAGAATAGAGGATAGGATAGGATAGAGGATCGGATAGAGGATAGGATAGGATAGAGGAAAGGATAGGATAGAGGATAGGATACGTAATTGGATAGGATAGAGGATAGGATAAGGTAGAGGATAGGATAGGATAGAGGATATAATAGGATAGGGGATAGTATAGGATAGAGGATAGGATAAAGGATAGGACAGGGTAGGATAGAGGATATAATAGGATAGGGGATAGTATAGGATAGAGGATAGGATAAAGGATAGGATAGAATAAAGGATAGGATAGGATATGATAGAGGATAGGATAGAATAGAGGATCGGATAGAGGATAGGATAGGATAGAGGATAGGATAGGATAGAGGATAGTATAGGATAGAGGATAGGATAGAATAGAGGATAGGATAGGATAAAGGATAGGATAGGATAGAGGATAGGATAGGATAGGATAGAGGATAGGATAGGATAGGATAGAGGATAGGATAGGATAGAGGATAGGATAGGATAGAGGATAGGATAGGATAGAGGATAGGATAGGATAGAGGATAGGATAGGATAGAGGATAGGATAGGTAATTGGATAGGATAGGATAAAGGATAGGATCGGATAGAGGATAGGATAGGATAAAGGATAGGATATGATAGAGGATAGGATAGGATAGGATAGAGGATAGGATAGAGGATAGGATAGGATAGAGGATCGGATAGAGGATAGGATTGGATAGAGGAAAGGATAGGATAGAGGATAGGATACGTAATTGGATAGGATAGAGGATAGGATAAGGTAGAGGATAGTATAGGATAGAGGATAGGATAGGATAGAGGATACAAATAGGATAGAGGATAGGATAGGATAGAGGATAGGATAGGATAGAGGATAGGATAGGATAGGATAGAGGATAGGATGGGATAGAGGATAGGATAGGATAGAGGATAGGATAGGATAAAGGATAGGATAGGATAGAGGATAGGATAGGATAGAGGATAGGATAGGATAGAGGATATAATAGGATTGAGGAAAGGATAGGATAGAGGATAGGATAGGATAGAGGATAGCATAGGAAAGAGGATATCATATGATAGAGGATAGGATAAGATAGAGGATACGATAGGATAGAGGATAGGATAGGAAAGAGGATAGGATAGGATAGAGGATAGGATGTGACAGAGGATAGGATAGGATTGAGGATAGGATAGGATAGAGGATAGGATAGGATAGAGGATAGGATAGGTAATTGGATAGCATAGAGGGTAGGATAAGGTAGAGGATAGTATAGGATAGAGGATAGGATAGGATAGAGGATAGGATTGGATAGAGGATAGGATAGGATAGAGGATAGGATAGGATAGAGGATAGGATAGGATAGAGGATAGGATAGGATAGAGGATAGGATAGGATAGAGGATAGGATAGGATAGAGGATAGGATAGGATAGAGGATAGGATAGGATAGAGGATAGGATAGGATAGAGGATGGGATAGGATAAAGGATAGGATGGGATAGAGGATAGGATAGAGGATAGGATAGATGATAGGATAGGATAGAGGATAGGATAGGATAGAGGATAGGATAGGATAGAGTATAGGATAAGGTAGAGGATAGGATAGGATAGACGATATAATAGGATAGGGGATAGTATAGGATAGAGGATAGGATAAAGGATAGGATAGAATAGAGGATAGGATAGGATAAAGGATAGGATAGGATAGAGGATAGGATAAAGGATAGGATAGAATAGAGGATAGGATAGGATAAAGGATAGGATAGGATAGAGGATAGGATAGGATAGAGGATCGGATAGAGGATAGGATAGGATAGAGGATAGGATAGGATAGAGGATAGGATAGGATAGATGATAGGATGGGATAGAGGATAGGATAGGATAGAGGATAGGATAGGATAGAGGATAGGATAGAGGATAGGATAGGATAGAGGATAGGATTGGATAGAGGGTAGGATAGGATAGAGGATAGGATAGGATAGAGGATAGGATAGGATAGAGGATAGGATAGGCTAGAGGATAGGATAGAGGATAGGATAGAGGATAGGATAGGATAGAGTATAGGATAAGGTAGAGGATAGGATAGGATAGACGATATAATAGGATAGGGGATAGTATAGGATAGAGGATAGGATAAAGGATAGTATAGAATAGAGGATAGGATAGGATAAAGGATAGGATAGGATAGGATAGAGGATAGGATAGAGGATAGGATAGGATAGAGGATCGGATAGAGGATAGGATAGGATAGAGGAAAGGATAGGATAGAGGATAGGATACGTAATTGGATAGGATAGAGGATAGGATAAGGTAGAGGATAGGATAGGATAGAGGATATAATAGGATAGGGGATAGTATAGGATAGAGGATAGGATAAAGGATAGGATAGGGTAGGATAGAGGATATAATAGGATAGGGGATAGTATAGGATAGAGGATAGGATAAAGGATAGGATAGAATAAAGGATAGGATAGGATATGATAGAGGATAGGATAGAATAGAGGATCGGATAGAGGATAGGATAGGATAGAGGATCGGATAGAGGATAGGATAGGATAGAGGATAGGATAGAATAGAGGATAGAGTAGGAGAGATGATAGGATAGGATAAAGGATAGGATTGGATAGAGGATCGGATAGAGGATAGGATAGGATAGAGGATAGGATAGGATAGAGGATAGTATAGGATAGAGGATAGGATAGAATAGAGGATAGGATAGGATAAAGGATAGGATAGGATAGAGGATAGGATAGGATAGGATAGAGGATAGGATAGGATAGGATAGAGGATAGGATAGGATAGGATAGAGGATACGATATGATAGAGGATAGGATAGGATAGAGGATAGCATAGGATAGAGGATAGGATAGGATAGAGGATAGGATAGGATAGAGGATAGTATAGGATAGAGGATAGGATAGGATAGAGGATAGGATAGGATAGAGGATAGGATAGGATAGAGGATAGGATGGGATAGAGGATATGATAGAGGATAGGATGGAGGATAGGATAGGATAGAGGATAGGATAGGATAGAGGATAGGATAGGATAGAGGATAGGATAGGATAGAGTATAGGATAAGGTAGAGGATAGGATCGGATAGAGGATAGGATAGGATAGAGGATAGGATAGGTAATTGGATAGCATAGAGGGTAGGATAAGGTAGAGGATAGTATAGGATAGAGGATAGGATGGGATAGAGGATAGGATTGGATAGAGGATAGGATAGGATAGAGGATAGGATAGGATAGAGGATAGGATAGGATAGAGGATAGGATAGGATAGAGGATAGGATGGGATAGAGGATAGGATAGAGGATAGGATAGAGGATAGGATAGGATAGAGGATAGGATAGGATAGAGGATAGGATAGGATAGAGTATAGGATAAGGTAGAGGATAGGATAGGATAGACGATATAATAGGATAGGGGATAGTATAGGATAGAGGATAGGATAAAGGATAGGATAGAATAGAGGATAGGATAGGATAAAGGATAGGATAGGATAGAGGATAGGATAAAGGATAGGATAGAATAGAGGATAGGATAGGATAAAGGATAGGATAGGATAGAGGATAGGATAGGATAGAGGATAGGATAGGATAGAGGATAGGATAGGATAGAGGATAGGATAGGGTAGATGATAGGATGGGATAGAGGATAGGATAGGATAGAGGATAGGATAGGATAGAGGATAGGATAAAGGATAGGATAGGATAGAGGATAGGATAGGATAGAGGATAGGATAGGATAGAGGATAGGATAGGATAGGATAGAGGATAGGATAGGATAGAGGATAGGATAGGATAGAGGATAGGATAGAGGATAGGATAGGATAGAGTACAGGATAAGGTAGAGGATAGGATAGGATAGACGATATAATAGGATAGGGGATAGTATAGGATAGAGGATAGGATAAAGGATAGTATAGAATAGAGGATAGGATAGGATAAAGGATAGGATAGGATAGAGGATAGGATAGGATAGGATAGAGGATAGGATAGAGGATAGGATAGAGGATAGGATAGGATAGAGGATCGGATAGAGGATAGGATAGGATAGAGGAAAGGATAGGATAGAGGATAGGATACGTAATTGGATAGGATAGAGGATAGGATAGGATAGAGGATAGGATAGGATAGAATATAGGATAGAGGATAGGATAGGATAGAGGATAGGATAGGATAGAGGATACGATAGGATAGAGGATAGGATAGGATAGAGGATAGGATAGGATAGAGGATAGGATAGGATAGAGGATAGGATAGGATAGAGGATAGGATAGGATAGAGGATAGGATAGGATAGAGGATAGTATAGGATAGAGGATAGGATAGGATAGAGGATAGGATAGGATAGAGGATAGGATGGGATAGAGGATAGGATAGAGGATAGGATAGAGGATAGGATAGAGGATAGGATAGGATAGAGGATAGGATAGGATAGAGGATAGGATAGGATAGAGGATAGGATAGGATAGAGTATAGGATAAGGTAGAGGATAGGATAGGATAGAGGATAGGATAGGATAGAGGATAGGATAGGATAGAGGATAGGATAGGATAGAGGATAGGATAGGATAGAGGATAGGATAGGGTAGATGATAGGATGGGATAGAGGATAGGATAGGATAGAGGATAGGATAGGATAGAGGATAGGATAAAGGATAGGATAGGATAGAGGATAGGATAGGATAGAGGATAGGATAGGATAGAGGATAGGATAGGATAGGATAGAGGATAGGATAGGATAGAGGATAGGATAGGATAGAGGATAGGATAGAGGATAGGATAGGATAGAGTACAGGATAAGGTAGAGGATAGGATAGGATAGACGATATAATAGGATAGGGGATAGTATAGGATAGAGGATAGGATAAAGGATAGTATAGAATAGAGGATAGGATAGGATAAAGGATAGGATAGGATAGAGGATAGGATAGGATAGGATAGAGGATAGGATAGAGGATAGGATAGAGGATAGGATAGGATAGAGGATCGGATAGAGGATAGGATAGGATAGAGGAAAGGATAGGATAGAGGATAGGATACGTAATTGGATAGGATAGAGGATAGGATAGGATAGAGGATAGGATAGGATAGAATATAGGATAGAGGATAGGATAGGATAGAGGATAGGATAGGATAGAGGATACGATAGGATAGAGGATAGGATAGGATAGAGGATAGGATAGGATAGAGGATAGGATAGGATAGAGGATAGGATAGGATAGAGGATAGGATAGGATAGAGGATAGGATAGGATAGAGGATAGTATAGGATAGAGGATAGGATAGGATAGAGGATAGGATAGGATAGAGGATAGGATGGGATAGAGGATAGGATAGAGGATAGGATAGAGGATAGGATAGGATAGAGGATAGGATAGGATAGAGGATAGGATAGGATAGAGGATAGGATAGGATAGAGTATAGGATAAGGTAGAGGATAGGATAGGATAGAGGATAGGATAGGATAGAGGATAGGATAGGATAGAGGATAGGATAGGATAGAGGATAGGATAGGATAGAGGATAGGATAGGGTAGATGATAGGATGGGATAGAGGATAGGATAGGATAGAGGATAGGATAGGATAGAGGATAGGATAGAGGATAGGATAGGATAGAGGATAGGATAGGATAGAGGATAGGATAGGATAGAGGATAGGATAGGATAGAGGATAGGATAGGATAGAGGATAGGATAGGATAGAGGATAGGATAGGATAGAGGATAGGATAGGATAGAGGATAGGATAGAGGATAGGATAGAGGATAGGATAGGATAGAGTATAGGATAAGGTAGAGGATAGGATAGGATAGACGATATAATAGGATAGGGGATAGTATAGGATAGAGGATAGGATAAAGGATAGTATAGAATAGAGGATAGGATAGGATAAAGGATAGGATAGGATAGAGGATAGGATAGGATAGGACAGAGGATAGGATAGAGGATAGGATAGAGGATAGGATAGGATAGAGGATCGGATAGAGGATAGGATAGGATAAAGGATAGGATAGGATAGAGGATAGGATAAAGGATAGGATAGAATAGAGGATAGGATAGGATAAAGGATAGGATAGGATAGAGGATAGGATAGGATAGAGGATCGGATAGAGGATAGGATAGGATAGAGGATAGGATAGGATAGAGGATAGGATAGACGATAGGATATGATAGAGGATAGGATAGGATAGAGGATAGGATAGGATAGAGGATAGGATAGGATAGAGGATAGGATAGGATAGAGGATAGGATAGGATAGAGGATAGGATAGGATAGAGGATAGGATAGGATAGAGGATAGGATAGGATAGAGGATAGGATAGGATAGAGGATAGGATAGGATAGATGATAGGATGGGATAGAGGATAGGATAGGATAGAGGATAGGATAGGATAGAGGATAGGATAGAGGATAGGATAGGATAGAGGATAGGATAGGATAGAGGATAGGATAGGATAGAGGATAGGATAGGCTAGAGGATAGGATAGAGGATAGGATAGAGGATAGGATAGGATAGAGTATAGGATAAGGTAGAGGATAGGATAGGATAGACGATATAATAGGATAGGGGATAGTATAGAATAGAGGATAGGATAGGATAAAGGATAGGATAGGATAGATTATAGGATAGGATAGAGGATAGGATAGGTAATTGGATAGGATAGGATAAAGGATAGGATCGGATAGAGGATAGGATAGGATAAAGGATAGGATATGATAGAGGATAGGATAGGATAGGATAGAGGATAGGATAGAGGATAGGATAGGATAGAGGATCGGATAGAGGATAGGATTGGATAGAGGAAAGGATAGGATAGAGGATAGGATACGTAATTGGATAGGATAGAGGATAGGATAAGGTAGAGGATAGTATAGGATAGAGGATAGGATAGGATAGAGGATACAAATAGGATAGAGGATAGGATAGGATAGAGGATAGGATAGGATAGAGGATAGGATAGGATAGGATAGAGGATAGGATGGGATAGAGGATAGGATAGGATAGAGGATAGGATAGGATAAAGGATAGGATAGGATAGAGGATAGGATAGGATAGAGGATAGGATAGGATAGAGGATATAATAGGATTGAGGAAAGGATAGGATAGAGGATAGGATAGGATAGAGGATAGGATAGGAAAGAGGATATCATATGATAGAGGATAGGATAAGATAGAGGATACGATAGGATAGAGGATAGGATAGGAAAGAGGATAGGATAGGATAGAGGATAGGATGTGACAGAGGATAGGATAGGATTGAGGATAGGATAGGATAGAGGATAGGATAGGATAGAGGATAGGATAGGTAATTGGATAGCATAGAGGGTAGGATAAGGTAGAGGATAGTATAGGATAGAGGATAGGATAGGATAGAGGATAGGATTGGATAGAGGATAGGATAGGATAGAGGATAGGATAGGATAGAGGATAGGATAGGATAGAGGATAGGATAGGATAGAGGATAGGATAGGATAGAGGATAGGATAGGATAGAGGATAGGATAGGATAGAGGATAGGATAGGATAGAGGATAGGATAGGATAGAGGATGGGATAGGATAGAGGATAGGATGGGATAGAGGATAGGATAGAGGATAGGATAGATGATAGGATAGGATAGAGGATAGGATAGGATAGAGGATAGGATAGGATAGAGTATAGGATAAGGTAGAGGATAGGATAGGATAGACGATATAATAGGATAGGGGATAGTATAGGATAGAGGATAGGATAAAGGATAGGATAGAATAGAGGATAGGATAGGATAAAGGATAGGATAGGATAGAGGATAGGATAAAGGATAGGATAGAATAGAGGATAGGATAGGATAAAGGATAGGATAGGATAGAGGATAGGATAGGATAGAGGATCGGATAGAGGATAGGATAGTATAGAGGATAGGATAGGATAGAGGATAGGATAGAGGATAGGATAGGATAGAGGATAGGATAGGATAGAGGATAGGATAGGATAGAGGATAGGATAGGATAGAGGATAGGATAGGATAGAGGATAGGATAGGATAGAGGATAGGATAGGATAGAGGATAGGATAGGATAGAGGATAGGATAGGATAGAGGATAGGATAGGATAGAGGATAGGATAGGATAGAGGATAGGATAGGATAGAGGATAGGATAGGATAGAGGATAGGATAGGATAGAGGATAGGATAGGATAGATGATAGGATGGGATAGAGGATAGGATAGGATAGAGGATAGGATAGGATAGAGGATAGGATAGAGGATAGGATAGGATAGAGGATAGGATTGGATAGAGGGTAGGATAGGATAGAGGATAGGATAGGATAGAGGATAGGATAGGATAGAGGATAGGATAGGCTAGAGGATAGGATAGAGGATAGGATAGAGGATAGGATAGGATAGAGTATAGGATAAGGTAGAGGATAGGATAGGATAGACGATATAATAGGATAGGGGATAGTATAGGATAGAGGATAGGATAAAGGATAGTATAGAATAGAGGATAGGATAGGATAAAGGATAGGATAGGATAGGATAGAGGATAGGATAGAGGATAGGATAGGATAGAGGATCGGATAGAGGATAGGATAGGATAGAGGAAAGGATAGGATAGAGGATAGGATACGTAATTGGATAGGATAGAGGATAGGATAAGGTAGAGGATAGGATAGGATAGAGGATATAATAGGATAGGGGATAGTATAGGATAGAGGATAGGATAAAGGATAGGATAGGGTAGGATAGAGGATATAATAGGATAGGGGATAGTATAGGATAGAGGATAGGATAAAGGATAGGATAGAATAAAGGATAGGATAGGATATGATAGAGGATAGGATAGAATAGAGGATCGGATAGAGGATAGGATAGGATAGAGGATCGGATAGAGGATAGGATAGGATAGAGGATAGGATAGAATAGAGGATAGAGTAGGAGAGATGATAGGATAGGATAAAGGATAGGATTGGATAGAGGATCGGATAGAGGATAGGATAGGATAGAGGATAGGATAGGATAGAGGATAGTATAGGATAGAGGATAGGATAGAATAGAGGATAGGATAGGATAAAGGATAGGATAGGATAGAGGATAGGATAGGATAGGATAGAGGATAGGATAGGATAGGATAGAGGATAGGATAGGATAGGATAGAGGATACGATATGATAGAGGACAGGATAGGATAGAGGATAGCATAGGATAGAGGATAGGATAGGATAGAGGATAGGATAGGATAGAGGATAGGATAGGTAATTGGATAGGATAGGATAGAGGATAGGATAGGTAATTGGATAGGATAGGATAAAGGATAGGATAGGATAAAGGATAGGATAGGATAGAGGATAGTATAGGATAGATGATAGGATGGGATAGAGGATAGGATAGGATAGAGGATAGGATAGGATAGAGGATAGGATAGAGGATAGGATAGGATAGAGGATAGGATAGGATAGAGGATAGGATAGGATAGAGGATAGGATAGGATAGAGGATAGGATAGGCTAGAGGATAGGATAGAGGATAGGATAGAGGATAGGATAGGATAGAGTATAGGATAGGATAGAGGATAGGATAGGATAGAGGATAGGATAGGATAGAGGATAGGATAGGATAAAGGATAGGATTGGATAGAGGATAGGATAGGATAGACGATAGGATAGGATAGAGGATAGGATAGGATAGGATAGAGGATAGGATAGATGATAGGATAGGAAAGAGGATAGGATAGGATAGATGATAGGATAGGAAAGAGGATAGGATAGGATAGATGATAGGATAGGATAGAGGATAGGATAGGACAGATGATAGGATAGGACAGAGGATAGGATGGGATAGAGGATAGGATAGAGGATAGGATAGGATAGAGGATAGGATAGGATAGAGGATAGGATAGGATAGAGGATAGGATAGGATAGAGGATAGGATAGGATAGAGGATATAATAGGATAGGGGATAGTATAGGATAGAGGATAGGATAAAGGATAGGATAGAATAGAGGATAGGATAGGATAAAGGATAGGATAGGATAGAGGATAGGATAGGATAGGATAGAGGATAGGATAGAGGATAGGATAGGATAGAGGATCGGATAGAGGATAGGATAGGATAGAGGAAAGGATAGGATAGAGGATAGGATACGTAATTGGATAGGATAGAGGATAGGATAAGGTAGAGGATAGGATAGGATAGAGGATAGGATAGGATAGAGGATAGGATAGGATGGAGGATAGGATAGGATAGGATAGAGGATAGGATAGGATGGAGGATAGGATAGGATAGGATAGAGGATTGGATAGGATAGAGGATAGGATAGGATAGAGGATAGGATAGGATAGAGGATAGGATAGGATAGAGGATAGGATAGGATAGAGGATAGGATAGGAAAGAGGATATCATAGGATACAGGATAGGATAGGATAGAGGATAGGATAAAGGATAGGATAGAATAGAGGATAGGATAGGATAAAGGATAGGATAGGATAGAGGATAGGATAGGATAGGATAGAGGATAGGATAGAGGATAGGATAGAGGATAGGATAGAGGATAGGATAGAGGATAGGATAGGATAGAGGATCGGATAGAGGATAGGTTAGGATAGAGGATAGGATACGTAATTGGATAGGATAGAGGATAGGATAAGGTAGAGGATAGGATAGGATAGAGGATAGGATAGGATAGAGGATAGGATAGGATAGAGGATAGGATAGGATGGAGGATAGGATAGGATAGGATAGAGGATTGGATAGGATAGAGGATAGGATAGGATAGAGGATAGGATAGGATAGAGGATAGGATAGGATAGAGGATAGGATAGGATAGAGGATAGGATAGGATAGAGGATATAATAGGATTGAGGAAAGGATAGGATAGAGGATAGGATAGGATAGAGGATAGGATAGGAAAGAGGATATCATAGGATACAGGATAGGATAGGATAGAGGATAGGATAGGATAGAGGATAGGATAGAGGATAGGATACGATAGAGGATAGGATAGAGGATAGGATAGGATAGAGGATAGGATAGGATAGAGGATAGGATAGGATAGAGGATAGGATAGGATAGAGGATAAGATAGGATAGAGGATAGGATGGGATAGAGGATAGGATAGGATAGAGGATAGGATAGGATAGAGTATAGGATAAGGTAGAGGATAGGATAGGATAGACGATATAATAGGATAGGGGATAGTATAGGATAGAGGATAGGATAAAGGATAGGATAGAATAGAGGATAGGATAGGATAAAGGATAGGATAGGATAGAGGATAGGATAGGATAGGATAGAGGATAGGATAGAGGATAGGATAGAGGATAGGATAGGATAGAGGATAGGATACGTAATTGGATAGGATAGAGGATAGGATAAGGTAGAGGATAGGATAGGATAGAGGATATAATAGGATAGGGGATAGTATAGGATAGAGGATAGGATAAAGGATAGGATAGGGTAGGATAGAGGATAGGATAGGATAAAGGATAGGATTGGATAGAGGATAGGATAGGATAGACGATAGGATAGGATAGAGGATAGGATAGGATAGGATAGATGATAGGATAGGATAGAGGATAGGATAAGATAGAGGATAGGATAGGATAGAGGATAGGATAGGATAGAGGATAGAATAGGATTGAGGAAAGGATACGATAGAGGATAGGATAGGATAGAGGATAGAATAGGATTGAGGAAAGGATACGATAGAGGATAGGATAGGATACAGGATAGGATAGGAAAGAGGATATCATAGGATAGAGGATAGGATAGGATAGAGGATAGGATAGGATAGAGGATATAATAGGATAGAGGATAGGATAGGATAGAGGATAGGATAGGATAGAGGATAGGATAGGATAGAGTATAGGATAAGGTAGAGGATAGGATAGGATAGACGATATAATAGGATAGGGGATAGTATAGGATAGAGGATAGGATAAAGGATAGGATAGAATAGAGGATAGGATAGGATAGAGGATATAATAGGATAGGGGATAGTATAGGATAGGGGATAGGATAAAGGATAGGATAGAATAGAGGATAGGATAGGATATGATAGAGGATAGGATAGGATAAAGGATAGGATAGGATAGAGGATAGGATAGGATAGAGGATAGGATAGGATAGAGGATAGGATAGGATAGAGGATAGGATAGGATAGAGGATAGGATAGGATAGAGGATAGGATAGGATAGAGGATAGGATAGGGAATAGGATAGGATAGAGGATAGGATAGGATAGAGGATAGGATAGGATAGAGGATATGATAGGATAGAGGATAGGATAGGATAGAGGATAGGATAGGATAGAGGATAGGATAGGATAGAGGATAGGATAGGATAGAGTATAGGATAAGGTAGAGGATAGGATAGGATAGAGGATAGGATGGGATAGAGGATAGGATAGAGGATAGGATAGAGGATAGGATAGGATAGAGGGTAGGATAGGATAGAGGATAGGATAGGATAGAGTATAGGATAAGGTAGAGGATAGGATAGGATAGACGATATAATAGGATAGGGGATAGTATAGGATAGAGGATAGGATAAAGGATAGGATAGAATAGAGGATAGGATAGGATAAAGGATAGGATAGGATAGAGGATAGGATAGGATAGGATAGAGGATAGGATAGAGGATAGGATAGGATAGAGGATAGGATAGAGGATAGGATAGGATAGAGGATCGGATAGAGGATAGGATAGGATAGAGGAAAGGATAGGATAGAGGATAGGATACGTAATTGGATAGGATAGAGGATAGGATAAGGTAGAGGATAGGATAGGATAGAGGATAGGATAGGATAGAGGATAGGATAGGATAGAGGATAGGATAGGATGGAGGATAGGATAGGATAGGATAGAGGATTGGATAGGATAGAGGATAGGATAGGATAGAGGATAGGATAGGATGGAGGATAGGATAGGATAGGATAGAGGATTGGATAGGATAGAGGATAGGATAGGATAGAGGATAGGATAGGATAGAGGATAGGATAGGATAGAGGATAGGATAGGATAGAGGATAGGATAGGAAAGAGGATATCATAGGATACAGGATAGGATAGGAGAGGATAGGATAAAGGATAGGATAGAATAGAGGATAGGATAGGATAAAGGATAGGATAGGATAGAGGATAGGATAGGATAGGATAGAGGATAGGATAGAGGATAGGATAGAGGATAGGATAGAGGATAGCATAGAGGATAGGATAGGATAGAGGATCGGATAGAGCATAGGTTAGGATAGAGGATAGGATACGTAATTGGATAGGATAGAGGATAGGATAAGGTAGAGGATAGGATAGGATAGAGGATAGGATAGGATAGAGGATAGGATAGGATAGAGGATAGGATAGGATGGAGGATAGGATAGGATAGGATAGAGGATTGGATAGGATAGAGGATAGGATAGGATAGAGGATAGGATAGGATAGAGGATATAATAGGACTGAGGAAAGGATAGGATAGAGGATAGGATAGGATAGAGGATAGGATAGGAAAGAGGATATCATAGGATACAGGATAGGATAGGATAGAGGATAGGATAGGATAGAGGATAGGATAGAGGATAGGATAGAGGATAGGATACGATAGAGGATAGGATAGGATAGAGGATAGGATAGGATAGAGGATAGGATAGGATAGAGGATAGGATAGGATAGAGGATAAGATAGGATAGGATAGAGGATAGGATAGAGGATAGGATAGGATAGAGGATCGGATAGAGGATAGGATAGGATAGAGGAAAGGATAGGATAGAGGATAGGATACGTAATTGGATAGGATAGAGGATAGGATAAGGTAGAGGATAGTATAGGATAGAGGATAGGATAGGATAGAGGATAGGATAGGATAGAGGATAGGATAGGATGGAGGATAGGAAAGGATAGGATAGAGGATTGGATAGGATAGAGGATAGGATAGCATAGAGGATAGGATAGGATAGAGGATAGGATAGGATAGAGGATGGTCTAGGATAGAGGATAGGATAGGATAGAGGATAGGATAGGATAGAGGATATAATAGGATAGAGGATAGGATAGGATAGAGGATAGGATAGGATAGAGGATAGGATAGGATAGAGTATAGGATAAGGTAGAGGATAGGATAGGATAGACGATATAATAGGATAGGGGATAGTATAGGATAGAGGATAGGATAAAGGATAGGATAGAATAGAGGATAGGATAGGATAGAGGATAGGATAGGATAGAGGATAGGATAGGATAAAGGATAGGATTGGATAGAGGATAGGATAGGATAGACGATAGGATAGGATAGAGGATAGGATAGGATAGGATAGAGGATAGTATAGGATAGAGGATAGGATAGGATAGAGGATAGGATAGGATTGAGGAAAGGATAGGATAGAGGATAGGATAGGATAGATGATAGGATAGGAAAGAGGATAGGATAGGATAGATGATAGGATAGGATAGAGGATAGGATAGGACAGAGGATAGGATAGGACAGAGGATAGGATGGGATAGAGGATAGGATAGAGGATAGGATAGGATAGAGGATAGGATAGGATAGAGGATAGGATAGGATAGAGGATAGGATAGGATAGAGGATAGGATAGGATAGAGGATAGGATAGGATAGAGGATAGGATAGGATAGAGGATAGGATAGGATAGAGGATAGGATAGGATAGAGGATAGGATAGGATAGAGGATAGGATAGGATAGAGGATAGGATAGGATAGAGGATAGGATAGGATAGAGGATAGGATAGGATAGAGGATAGGATAGGATAGAGGATAGGATAGGATAGAGGATAGGATAGGATAGAGGATAGGATAGGATAGAGGATAGGATAGGATAGAGGATAGGATAGGATAGAGGATAGGATAGGATAGAGGATAGGATAGGATAGAGGATAGGATAGGATAGAGGATAGGATAGGATAGAGGATAGGATAGGATAGAGGATAGGATAGGATAGAGGATAGGATAGGATAGAGGATAGGATAGGATAGAGGATAGGATAGGATAGAGGATAGGATAGGATAGGATAGAGGATAGGATAGGATAGAGGATAGGATAGGATAGAGGATAGGACAGGATAGAGGATAGGATAGGATAGAGGATAGGATAGGATAGAGGATAGGATAGGATAGAGGATAGGATAGGATAGAGTATAGGATAAGGTAGAGGATAGGATAGGATAGACGATATAATAGGATAGGGGATAGTATAGGATAGAGGATAGGATAAAGGATAGGATAGAATAGAGGATAGGATAGGATAAAGGATAGGATAGGATAGAGGATAGGATAGGATAGAGGATAGGATAGGATATGATAGAGGATAGGATAGGATAGAGGATCGGATAGGATAGAGGATAGGATAGGATAGAGGATAGGATAGGATAGAGGATAGGATAGGATAGAGGATAGGATAGGATAGAGGATAGGATAGGATATGATAGAGGATAGGATAGGATAGAGGATCGGATAGGATAGAGGATAGGATAGGATAGAGGATAGGATAGGATAGAGGATAGGATAGGATAGAGGATAGGATAGGATAGAGGATAGGATAGGATAGAGGATAGGATAGGATAGAGGATAGGATAGGATAGAGGATAGGATAGGATAGAGGATAGGATGGGATAGAGGATAGGATAGAGGATAGGATAGAGGATAGGATAGAGGATAGGATAGGATAGAGGATAGGATAGGATGGAGGATAGGATAGGATAGAGGATAGGATAGGATAGAGTATGTAAGTACCTACATTTCTCCAAATATCTCTACGGATCTGTACACATACAAAATAAAGAAACTAATGCAGTTTGTCGACCAGGAACGCCTGAAAGGAAAAAGAATTTTGTTAGGAGGAGACTTTAATGCTAAATCCCCAGCCTGGGGATCTGTAGAACAGAATCTTAAAGGAACTATAGTATTGGAAGAAATGCTAAGGATAAACATCTTCCCCTGTATCCCTGAGGGAGGACACACCTTTGAGAGAGGGAAATCCACCTCAAATCTGGATTTCATAGCAACTACCCGGGACCTACAAGAAAAAGACAACAAAATCATTAATAAAGTACTTAATAAAGAAACAGCATCCGATCACAAATATTTGTTCACAGAGATTCAAACTAAGGACGAGATGCAAAGGAACAAGGGAAGTCAAAGCAATAAATGGAAATTAACGAGAACAGGACTCCTCAGGCTGGGGACGGCGCTGCAAAGATCTATCATAGAGGAAGGACTCAACGAAGCAAACTATTTTAATAAAGACGAGGAAACTAAGTTTCTAAACAATATTTATAAAATCTGCGACGAAGAGCTAGATAAACCCGAATCAACGCATAGAAAGGTTAAAAGTAATATCTGGTGGACTCCTGAGTTAAAGAAAGAAAGAGATAAAACCCAGAAACTTAGAAGGTCAGTCCAAAAAGCGAGGAGGAAGGGTAAGGACGACGAAAGGGAGGCCTTAACCTTCCTATACAAACGAGCTAAGAAGAACCTACAAAGACTAATTTCCAAACAGAAAGAGATATCATGGAACGAACTATGCGAAACTATTAATAAGGACATATGGGGCAAGCCCTATAAAATAATCATAAGACAGGTTAAAAAAGACAATCCTCCAGCCTCTCTCTCAGCAGAGTGTGCAGCAAACGTGATGGAGGGATTATTCCCACAAGATTTTAGACAACCTGACGAGCAACCAAGTGGAAACAACGGAAGCAAGAACAATGAGACAGAAAGGGAAAATAGCCTGAGAAACCAAGAGGAGACAATCGGAAGAAACATACCCGAGGTTACCTCGGAAGAAATCATAGCTGCTTCCAAATTGCTGAAATCCGGAAAAGCCCCGGGAAAAGACGGTATGCAACCTGAAATTATAAAACTATTAGCAGAAACAAGGCCGGACAGATTTGCTGCCCTCTTCAAGGGCATTCTAATTAGAGGGAGTATACCACAGCAATGGAAAGTAGCAAGAACAATTCTTCTTAGAAAAGAAGGTAAGGACCCTTCCTCCCACTCTGCCTACAGACCAATTTGTATTCTAGATGCTGTGGCCAAGCTCCTGGAATATGTCATCCGGGCGAGATTACATGGAGAGCTAGGAGAAAGACCTTTCAGCTCAAATCAATTCGGATTCACTAAGGGAACATCAACCATACATGCAATGGAAATCGTCAGGAAAGCGGCAATTGAGGCCTCGGCAAAAAACAGATTTGCGGTCATGATCGCCCTTGACGTAAAAAACGCCTTTAACTCTTTGAGCTGGAAGGCAATCGACAACGAATTAAAAAACAGGAAAGTATCTGAGTATCTCGTCCGGATAATAAGTGACTATTTCAGGGGCAGAATGGTAGAATACGAAGCATCGGAAAAATCAATAGAACTGAATATGAAAATGGGAGTCCCTCAAGGCTCAGTCCTCGGCCCTTTTTTGTGGAATTTGGTGTACGATGGACTTCTAAATAGATCGACACCGCCGATGACACAAAAGATTGCCTTCGCAGACGACTTGGCCATTATTATTCAGGCTTCTACCACCAATAGACTCAAGCTGAGAGCAGACGAAATCGCTGAGGACACCAAACAGTGGATGACCACGGCCGGACTGTCCCTAGCGGAAGACAAAACAGAAATCATGTGGCTGAATTGTAAATATGTTGACCCGAACCTTTGTTTCAGAATAGGAGACGCTGAGATAATACCGAAGAATGAATTGAAATACCTCGGAATAATCTTCGAATCCAATAAAAGTTTTAAAAAACAAATCGAGAAGGCAACTAATAAGGCCATAAGAACGATGTCTGCCCTCAGCAGGATTATGACAAATAAAATGAAGACTAGACAAACAGGAAGAAAGCTGTACTTTATGACTATGGAATCGATCGTGTTATACGGAGCACCAATATGGGCCGAAGCTGCGGAAAAAATTTTCTTTAGAAGATTACTCAGAAAAACGCAAAAAATGGGGCTTACAAGAGTAGTAGCAGCCTATAGATCGGTACCGTTAGAAACTTTAGCAGTCTTAGCGGGGATCCCCCCCTGGGATCTCAAAGTATTGGAAAGAAGAAGAATCTTCGAGGAAGAAAAAGATATGACGTCATTTTTGAGAGAACATGGGCCTAACGCCGCGGAGAATAGAGGACAAAATCCACCACCAACTACTGGCATAGAGGAAGAAACTACGGAAGAAATCGTTGAATTAGCAATTTCCAGGTTCAAAAAACAAATCAGGAAACAAAATAAAGAAATCACTCTCCAAAAGTGGCAAGATGAATGGAACCACAACGTTGTAGGCCGATGGACACACAAACTTATTCCTGATATAGATAAATGGGTAAATAGGAAACACGGCGAGTTGAACTTTTACCTAACACAAGCCCTTACCGGGCACGGAGTCTTTAATTTGTTTAGAAAACGCATTGGCAAAACCGAATCAGATGAGTGCTGGTTCCATCCGGGAACCACTGACACACCGGAACACACTATTGTCTCATGCCAGAGATGGACGGAGGAGAGGAAGCCGCTCTTGGAAGCCCTACGAACCGATGCGGAATCTCTGTCTACGGAGAAAATAATGGACGGTATCCTAGAGAGCGAACCTACTTGGAAAATATTTATGGTCCTCTGCAGAAACATCCTAAGCACGAAGGAAGAAGAGTAAAGAAGAAGAGAGAAAGAGCTGATAGACAATCTGATAATAAGAGGTACAGACGAAGATCTGGAATCTGCCGATGCCGAAATCATGGGAGACCTCTAGATAAGTATTAATCAGATCCTAATTTGCGACTAGTAAAAATAAATATTAGAAAGTATGATACTCGCTAAAATAAATGTAATCTCTCTGTGTTGCAGCGCTTCCCGGGGGCGGGGGGGGGGGGGGACCGAGGAGCGGAGGACATCGCGGGAAAAGGAGGCCTCAATAGACGGTGGAGGATGCCGAAGGTCAACCGACGCCTGTGAAGAAGCGAATACGCGGGACCAGGCTAGGGCGACAACAAGAAGATCAACCACCGCTAAGTAGAGGGAGAAACTTCCAAGCTCAACGCAGACAACCCTTCAACATCTCGGCTCCCCCCCTTGGCCCCTCCACCCTCCCACGGGGACGCTGTAGCACGGAGCAGACGGTGGAAGGCATTGAAGCTAAAGGACCAGCGGCGTATTACTTGCGGCTCCGGTTGCAGCTCCCCAGGCGCCACTTACCGACTCCGGGCAGAGCGCGACACCGCGAAAAGTAGGATAAAGTAGGAATCGCGCGAGAAAGCGAAGATAGCGAGCGAGAAGTGACAAGGTAAATCAGGGGCATACTCCCAGCGGCGTATTGCTTAGCACCAAGCGACAAGATGGCGGACGACGCTATCAACACGTGGCGAATTTTATTTCATTAAATTATAAGTGTTAGGGGAACTTTTAACGTGCCAAATTGTAAACCCGACGTTTTTTGGAAACGGCGAATCTTCTGATACAGAAAAAACAACTGAAAAGGGTCTATTTTAAAAGATATTTTCAAGAGGGGGGGGGGGGGCCAAAAAATGAAGATGAAAACAAAAATTTGCACCTTTCTAAATGCCCTCAAAAAATTTGACCAGATAAAATATTAAAAATCTTGATTTTCTAATTAAAAGAAATTTCGTGAAGCACAGAATAAGCGGCTCAGGCCGCGGTAATAGTATAATATGTACATAGCCGATTCCAGAAAACGGGCGGGTGGCGCGAAGAAAGTTTATCAGGAGGAAAGTATTAACCGGATAGCATAGAATATATTTTAAAATTAGACAGTTAGGCAAAATATTAACCGAAAATAGAAGAAGAAATAGGACACTTGCCCCTCTGTTTCCATACCACAAGGGTAAAACTGGAAAAAATTATAAGACGAGGACGTTAACGTTAGAACAGACCAGGTCAAAGCAATCAAAATATCAAAATTTTGAAATGATGGGGTTACTCGAGTTCAACTACATTGTCTCGGCGTAACACAACACGCCACGACCGAAAAACGCTCGGAGAAACGGGTAAGGAGGGGGAAAGTCACCGAGGCCTCCCGTGCCCCAGGATCGAATTTGAAAAGCAGAGCGAATCGAAATCTCACCGAGCAAACATCGTAAGAGAGTATAGAAACGCGAAAATTTCAACCGCACTCGCGAGTTTTACTTTAATTTATTCCTACTCGATAGAATTAGTATGAGTACATATAAAAGTAAAAAGTGAGTGGAAAGTTTAAAGTCAAAAGGATTATAAAAGCCGAAAAGTGAATAAAGACGCGAGTTACACGGAAACCGGGTCAAAAGCCCCTCAGGGGCGGATAAACTGCTTTAATTCGAAATTAAATAATTGAATAACAATTGTATAATTCGTAAGAAAATAGCAGATCATTAAGTATAGAAACTCGAAAAACCAAACGCGAATACCTGAAAAAGAAAAAGAAAAGATTAAACTCTTAAAAGATAAAAACAGGAATACTTACGTGAAAAAAGATACTTTCAGCAAAATCCTGGTAACGGGAGTGCCGAAAAGCCGAAAAACTGCAACTCTTCGGGTAAAATAGCACCGTGCATCTACCTCGGGAACAGCTATACCTGAAAAGAAATAAAAAAGATTAGAAACTCGTTAAAAATAATAGAAATTTCAATTAGATTCGAAAAATTAATAATTAATTAAAACCAGTGAAAAAAGGTGTAGAAAAAACGACCAAGTACACTCGAGACATAGTTACCAAGAACTTTCAAGTGTCTAGTGACGTGAGAGAGAGAGAGAGAGAGAGAGAAAGACAAAGAACAATAGAGGATAGAGAACACCCGAAAGGCCCGGCGGTAAAGGTCCACACACAACGTGAGGGGTCGGTCTAACGGTCAATCTAAAAGTAAGGTAGGAATTAGAAAGAACTTATACCACAGAGGGATAGCCAGGGTAATAAGTACACCGGATATAAAGTTTTAGAATATCGGACAGAAACGGGTGGAACTCGAAAATAGGCCGATCATAATAAAATTTTAGGAGGGTCTATTTCGGAGGGTGGCGAGTCGAAGGGGGCCGGAAAGGAGAAGTTATTCTCCCCCCTGAAAACCTTTTTGCTCTACACCCACCCATTTGGGAGATATAGCGATTAGCAGGCTTATTTTACGGAATTTAGGGAAACGGACCAGACGAAAGTAAAGTGCTCGCCCGTACCTTTACAACGAGCCGCTGAACGCCGGAATCGGTTATAGTTTAAAATTAGCGTGCATACCGGGTGACCAAATAATTTCGGATCAGAAAAAATTCTGAGTACGTGGGTCGACTCGGTAGGAGTATGTAAGGGGTGTTTTTGATCTGGGGAACAAAGTTCCCCAAGGCAAAAAATTTTTTCGAACCCCCCCCCCCCCCCCCTTTTCGAGATAACAGCACTGACAAGGGGAAGGAGCCGATTTTCGAAAAAACTTTCAATGAGGCAAATTACGCATACAGCGAGGGCTTTACAACCATATAAGAATAAGTGGGGGTTAACTATCCAAAAACCCCCACTTCCCTCTTGCGAAATCCTGAATTTAGCAGAATTTTAGCATTTTCTAGCGTTTTTTCGTCACGTTCAGACGACTGCAGACAAGTCGAAGCGTTTTTAGAATTGTTCCCGTCGATCGCACGAGATTTTTCCAAAAATTCTAACAATTTTGCGAAATTCGTCAAATTTCCGAAGTTAGCAGGCAGAGAGAACTTTGCAGCCGTGAAGTAGATTTCTGCGGACCTCGGCGATTCTGTGCGATTTGTAGATAACATAGGTTAGGTTAATAGAAAAATTAGAATTACAACTGTTTGCGTTAGTTTTTTGGTTTTTAGTTGATAGGTTTAGCTAGTAAAGTATTAGAGTTTAGGTTTTAGATTTGTAATCCTAGTGTTAATCTCGAGTCTAGGTACTTTAAGTGTTAGTATATATAAAATAGATTAAGTCTAAGCGAATCGATTAGAGTAAATTAAATTAAGTACATGCGTAACCAGCGATAATAGATTTTTAACGATTTTTGTAGAAATTGAAAAGTCAAATAGAGGCAAATACCTTTAAAAAAAAAAAAAAAGGATAGGATAGAGTATAGGATAAGGTAGAGGATAGGATAGGATAGACGATATAATAGGATAGGGGATAGTATAGGATAGAGGATAGGATAAAGGATAGGATAGAATAGAGGATAGGATAGGATAAAGGATAGGATAGGATAGAGGATAGGATAGGATAGGATAGAGGATAGGATAGAGGATAGGATAGAGGATAGGATAGAGGATAGGATGGGATAGAGGATCGGATAGAGGATAGGATAGGATAGAGGAAAGGATAGGATAGAGGATAGGATACGTAATTGGATAGGATAGAGGATAGGATAAGGTAGAGGATAGTATAGGATAGAGGATAGGATAGGATAGAGAATAGGATAGGATAGAGGATAGGATAGGATAGAGGATAGGATAGGATGGAGGATAGGATAGGATAGGATAGAGGATTGGATAGGATAGAGGATAGGATAGGATAGAGGATAGGATAGGATAGAGGATAGGATAGGATAGAGGATAGTATAGGATAGAGGATAGGATATGATAGAGGATAGGATAGGATAGGATAGAGGATAGGATAGGTAATTGGATAGGATAGAGTATAGGATAAGGTAGAGGATAGGATAGGATAGAGGATATAATACGATAGGTGACAGTATAGGATAGATGATAGGATAGGATAGAGGATAGGATAGGATAAAGGATAGGATAAGGTAGAGGATAGGATAGGATAGACGATATAATAGGATAGGGGATAGTATAGGATAGAGGATAGGATAAAGGATAGGATAGAATAGAGGATAGGATAGGATAAAGGATAGGATAGGATAGAGGATAGGATAGGATAGAGGATAGGATAGGATAGAGGATAGGATAGGATAGAGGATAGGATAGGACAGACGATAGGATAGGTAATTGGATAGGATAGAGGATAGGATAAGGTAGAGGATAGTATAGGATAGAGGATAGGATAGGATAGAGGATAGGATAGGATAAAGGATAGGATAGGATAGAGGATAGGATAGGATAGAGGATAGGATAGGATAGAGGATAGGATAGGATAGAGGATAGAATGGGATAGAGGATAGGATAGAGGATAGGATAGAGGATAGGATAGGGTAGAGGATAGGATAGGATAAAGGATAGGATAGGATAGAGGATAGGATAGGATAGGATAGAGGATAGGATAGAGGATAGGATAGGATAGGATAGAGGATAGGATAGAGGATAGGATAGAGGATAGGATAGGATAGAGGATCGGATAGAGGATAGGATAGGATAGAGGAAAGGATAGGATAGAGGATAGGATACGTAATTGGATAGGATAGAGGATAGGATAAGGTAGAGGATAGTATAGGATAGAGGATAGGATAGGATAGAGGATAGGATAGGATAGAGGATAGGATAGGATAGAGGATAGGATAGGATAGAGGATAGGATAGGATAGAGGATAGGATAGGATAGAGGATAGGATAGGATAGGATAGAGGATAGGATAGGGTAGGATAGAGGATAGGATAGGATAGAGGATAGGATAGGATAGAGGATAGGATAGGATAGAGGATATAATAGGATTGAGGAAAGGATAGGATAGAGGATAGGATAGGATAGAGGATAGGATAGGAAAGAGGATATCATAGGATAGAGGATAGGATAGGATAGAGGATAGGATAGGATAGAGGATAGGATAGGATAGAGGATAGGATAGGATAGAGGATAGGATGGGACAGAGGATAGGATAGGATAGAGGATAGGATAGAGGATAGGATAGAGGATAGGATAGAGGATAGGATAGGATAGAGGATAGGATAGGATAGAGCATAGGATAGGATAGAGGATAGGATAGAGGATAGGATAGGATAGAGGATAGGATAGAGGATAGGATAGGATAGAGGATAGGATAGAGGATAGGATAGAGGCTGGATAGAGGATAGGATAGAGGATAGGATACGATAGAGGATAGGATAGGATAGAGGATAGGATAGGATAGAGGATAGGATAGGATAGAGGATAGGATAGGATAGAGGATAGGATAGGATAGAGGATAGGATAGGATAGAGGATAGTATAGGATAGAGGATAGAATAGAATAGAGGATAGGATAGGATAAGGGATAGGATAGGATTGAGGATAGGATAGGATAGAGGATAGGATGGGATAGAGGATAGGATAGGATAGAGGATAGGATAGGATAAAAGATAGGATAGGATAGAGGATAGGATAGAGGATAGGATAGAGTATTGGATAGGATAGGATAGAGGATAGGATAGGATAGAGGATAGGATAGGATAGAGGATAGGATAGGATAGAGGATAGTATAGGATAGAGGATAGGATAGAATAGAGGATAGGATAGGATAGAGGATAGGATAGAGGATAGGATAGGATAGAGGATAGGATAGGATAGAGGATAGGATAGGATAGAGGATAGGATAGAGGATAGGATAGGATAGAGGATAGGATAGGATAGAGGATAGGATATGATAGAGGATAGGATAGGATAGAGGATAGGATAGGATAGAGGATAGGATAGGATAGAGTGTAGGATAAGATAGAGGATAGGATAGGATAGACGATATAATAGGATAGGGGATAGTATAGGATAGAGGATAGGGTAGGATAGGATAGAGGATAGGATAGGATAGGATAGAGGATAGGGTAGGATAGGATAGAGGATAGGATACGATAGAGGATAGGATAGGTTAGAGGATAGGATAGGTAATTGGATAGGATAGGATAAAGGATAGGATTGGATAGAGGATAGGATAGGATAGAGGATAGGAGAGGATAGAGGATAGGATAGGATAGGATAGAGGATAGGATAGGATAGGATAGAGGATAGGAATAGGATAGAGGATAGGATAGGATTGAGGAAAGGATAGGATAGAGGATAGGATAGGATAGATGATAGGATAGGAAAGAGGATAGGATAGGATAGATGATAGGATAGGATAGAGGATAGGATAGGACAGAGGATAGGATAGGATAGAGGATAGGATGGGATAGAGGATTGGATAGAGGATAGGATAGGATAGAGGATAGGATAGGATAGAGGATAGGATAGGATAGAGGATAGGATAGGATAGAGGATAGGATAGGATAGAGGATAGGATAGGATAGAGGATAGGATAGGATAGAGGATAGGATAGGATAGAGGATAGGATAGGATAGAGGATAGGATAGGATAGAGGATAGGATAGGATAGAGGATAGGATAGGATAGAGGATAGGATAGGATAGAGGATAGGATAGGATAGAGGATAGGATAGGATAGAGGATAGGATAGGATAGAGGATAGGATAGGATAGAGGATAGGATAGGATAGAGGATAGGATAGGATAGAGGATAGGATAGGATAGAGGATAGGATAGGATAGAGGATAGGATAGGATAGAGGATAGGATAGGATAGAGGATAGGATAGGATAGAGGATAGGATAGGATAGAGGATAGGATAGGATAGAGGATAGGATAGGTAATTGGATAGGATAGGATAAAGGATAGGATTGGATAGAGGATAGGATAGGATAGAGGATAGGATAGGATAGAGGATAGGATAGGATAGGATAGAGGATAGGATAGGATAGGATAGAGGATAGGATAGATTTGAGGAAAGGATAGGATAGAGGATAGGATAGGATAGATGATAGGATAGGAAAGAGGATAGGATAGGATAGATGATAGGATAGGATAGAGGATAGGATAGGACAGAGGATAGGATAGGATAGAGGATAGGATGGATAGAGGATAGGATAGAGGATAGGATAGGATAGAGGATAGGATAGGATAGAGGATAGGATAGGATAGAGGATAGGATAGGATTGCAGGATAGGATAGGATAGTGGATATGATAGGATAGAGGATAGGATAGGTAATTGGATAGGATAGAGGATAGGATAAGGTAGAGGATAGTATAGGATAGAGGATAGGATAGGATAGAGGATAGGATAGGATAAAGGATAGGATAGGATAGAGGATAGGATAGGATAGAGGATAGGATAGGATAGAGGATAGGATAGGATAGAGGATAGGATAGGATAGAGGATAGGATGGGATAGAGGATAGGGATAGAGGATAGGATAGAGGATAGGGATAGGATAGAGGATAGGATAGGATAAAGGATAGGATAGGATTGAGAAAGGATAGGATAGTGGATAGGATAGGATAGAGGATAGGATACGAAAGAGGATAGGATAGGATAGAGGAATAGGATAGGATAGAGGATAGGATAGGATAGATGATAGGATAGGATAGAGGATAGGATAGGATAGAGGATAGGATAGGATTGAGGAAAGGATAGATAGAGGATAGGATAGGATAGATGATAGGTAAGGAAAGAGGATAGGATAGGATAGATGATAGGATAGGATAGAGGATAGGATAGGACAGAGGATAGGATAGGATAGAGGATAGGATGGATAGAGGATAGGAATAGAGGATAGGATAGGGATAGAGGATAGGATAGGATAGAGGATAGGATAGGATAGAGGATAGGATAGGATAGAGGATAGGATAGGATAGAGAGGATAGGATAGGATAGAGGATAGGATAGGATAGAGGATAGGATAGGATAGAGGATAGGATAGGATAGAGGATAGGATAGGATAGAGGATAGGATAGAGATAGAGGAGATAGGATAGAGGAAAGGATAGGATAGAGGATAGGATAGGATAGAGGATAGGATAGGATAGAGGATAGATAGATAGGATAGAGGATAGGATAGGATAGAGGATAGGATAGGATAGAGGATAGGATAGGATAGAGGAATAGGATAGGATAGAGGATAGGATAGGATAGAGGATAGGATAGGATAGAGGATAGGATAGGATAGATAGGATAGGATAGGATAGAGGATAGGATAGATAGAGGATAGGATTAGGATAGAGGATAGGATAGGATAGAGTATAGGATAAGGTAGAGGATAGGATAGGATAGACGATATAATAGGATAGGGGATAGTATAGGATAGAGGATAGGATAAAGGATAGGATAGAATAGATAGGATAGGATAGGATAAAAGATAGGATAGGATAGAGGATAGGATAGGATAGAGGATAGGATAGAGACATGATAGAGGATAGGACAGGATAGAGGATAGGATAGGAGATAGAGGATAGGATAGGATAGAGGATAGGATAGGATAGAGGATAGGATAGGATAGAGTAGGATAAGGTAGAGGATAGGATAGGATAGACGATATAATAGGATAGGGGATAGTATAGGATAGAGGATAGGATAAAGGATAGGATAGAATAGAGGATAGAGATAGGATAAAGGATAGGATAGGATAGAGGATAGGATAGGATAGAGGATAGGATAGGATAGAGGATAGGATAGGATAGAGGATAGGATAGGATAGGATAGGATAGGATAGAGATAGATAGAGGATAGATAGATAGAGGATAGGATAGGATAGAGGATAGGATAGGATAGAGGATAGGATGGGATAGAGGCATAGGATAGAGGATAGGATAGAGGATAGGATAGAGGATAGGATAGAGGATAGGATAGGATAGAGGATAGGATAGGATAGAGGATAGGATAGGATAGAGGATAGGATAGGATAGAGTATAGGATAAGGTAGAGGATAGGATAGGATAGACGATATAATAGGATAGGGGATAGTATAGGATAGAGGATAGGATAAAAGGATAGGATAGAATAGAGGATAGGATAGGATAAAGGATAGGATAGGATAGAGGATAGGATAGGATAGGATAGAGGACTAGGATAGAGGATAGGATAGAGGATAGGATAGAGGATAGGATGGGATAGAGGATCGGATAGAGGATAGGATAGGATAGAGGAAAGGATAGGATAGAGGATAGGATACGTAATTGGATAGGATAGAGGATAGGATATGTAGAGGATAGTATAGGATAGAGGATAGGATAGGATAGAGAATAGATAGGATAGAGGATAGGATAGGATAGAGGATGATAGGATGAGGATAGGATAGGATAGGATAGAGGATTGGATAGGATAGAGGATTAGGATAGGATAGAGGATAGGATAGGATAGAGGATAGGATAGGATAGAGGATAGTATAGGATAGAGGATAGGATAGATGATAGAGGATAGGAATAGGATAGGATAGAGGATAGGATAGGTAATTGGATAGGATAGAGTATAGATAAGGTAGAGGATAGGATAGGATAGAGGATATAATACGATAGGTGATAGTATAGGATAGATGATAGGATAGGATAGAGGATAGGATAGGATAAAGGATAGGATAAGGTAGAGGATAGGATAGGATAGACGATATATAGGATAGGGGATAGTATAGGATAGGATAGGATAAAGGATAGGATAGAATAGAGGATAGGATAGGATAAGATGGATAGGATAGGGAAAGATAGATAGATAGATAGAGGATAGGATAGGATAGAGGATAGGATAGGATAGAGGATAGGATAGGATAGAGGATAGGATAGGACAGACGATAGGATAGGATAGAGGATAGGATAAGGTAGAGGATAGTATAGGATAGAGGATAGGATAGGATAGAGGATAGGATAGGATAAAGGATAGGATAGGATAGAGGATAGGATAGGATAGAGGATAGGATAGGATAGAGGATAGGATAGGATAGAGGATAGAATGGGATAGAGGATAGGATAGATAGGATAGGATAGAGGTAGGATAGGATAGGATAGATAGAGGATAGGACTAGGATAGAGGTATAGGATAGAGATAGGATAGAGGATAGGATAGGAGGGATAGGTAATAGGATAGGTAGAGGATAGGATAGATAGATAGAGGAATGATCGAAGGATAGGATAGAGAGAGATAGGATTAGTGACTAGTGATAGGATAGGATAGGTAGGATAGAGGATAGGATAGGATAGAGGATAGGATAGATGAGATAGGTAGGATAGAGGATAGGATAGGATAGAGATAGGAGATTGGATAGAAGAGGATAGGGATAAGGATAGAGGATAGATAGAAGAGGGATATGAGGATAGGATAGGATAGAGGATAGGATAGGATAGTGGATAAGGATAGGATAGAGGATAGGATAGGATAGAGGATAGGATAGGATAGGATAGAGGATAGGATAGAGGATAGATAGGATAGGATAGGATAGGGATAGGATAGGATAGAGGATAGGATAGGATAGAGGATAGGATAGGATAGAGGAAAGGATAGGATAGAGAAGATAGGATAGAGAAGATAGGAAGAGGATAGGATAGGATAGAGGATAGGATAGGATAGAGGATAGGATAGGATAGAGGATAGGATAGGATAGAGGATAGGATAGGATAGAGGATAGGATAGGATAGAGGATAGGATAGGATAGAGGATAGGATAGGATAGAGGATAGGATAGGATAGAGGATAGGATAGGATAGAGGATAGGATAGGATAGAGGATAGGAGGATAGGATAGAGATAGATAGAGGATAGGATAGGATAGGAGGATAGGATAGAGATAGAGATAGTGATAGAGATAGATAGGATAGAAGGATAGAGGATCAGGATAGGATAGAGGATAGGACTAGGATAGAGGATAGGATAGGATAGAGGATAGGATAGGATAGAGGATAGGAAGGATAGAGGATAGGATAGGATAGAGGATAGGATAGGATAGAGGATAGGATAGGATAGGAGATAGGATAGGATAGAGATAGAATAGAGGGATAGGACAGGATAGAGGATAGGATAGGATAGAGGATAGGATAGGATAGAGGATTATGATAGGATAGAGGATAGGATAGGATAGAGGATAGGATAGGATAGAGATAGAGGATAGGATAGAGGATAGATAGGATAGGATAGGATAGGATAGAGGATAGAGGATAGAGATAGGATAGATAGAGGATAGGAAAGGATAGAGGATAGGATAGGATAGAGGATAGATAGGATAGAGGATAGGATAGGATAGAGGATAGGATAGGATAGAGGATAGGATAGGATAGAGGATAGGATAGGATAAGGATAGGATAGGATAGATAGGATATAGGATAGGATAGAGGATAGGATAGGATAGAGGATAGGATAGGATAGGTAGAGATAGGATAGAGGATAGGATAGGATAGAGGATAGGATAGATAGGATAGAGATAGGATAGAGGATAGATAGGATAGGATAGATAGAGAGATAGGATAGGATAGTAAGGATAGGATAGGATAGAGGATAGGTACTGGTAGAGATAGGATAGGATAGGATAGGATAGGATAGAGAAGAGGATAGGATAGAGGATAGGATAGGATAGAGGATAGGATAGTGATAGGATAGGATAGAGGATAGGAAGGATAGGATAGAGATAGGTTATGGATAGGATAGGATAGGATAGAGGATAGGATTGGGATAGAGGATAGGATAGTTGGATAGGATAGGATAGGAGATGGATAGGATAGAGGATTGGATACGTTAATT
>NW_027489438.1:0-43681 GCF_050948215.1 Halictus rubicundus
TCCTATCTCATGCACCTCACTCCCCCCCCCCTTCTTCCTCTCCCTATCCACTATATTATCCTCTCATCCTATCCCATCCTCTATCCTACTCCCATCACTCTATCCTATCCTATCCTCTATCCTATCTAATCCACTATCCATCACTCTATCCCATCTATCCTATCCTCTCACCTATATATCCATCCAATCCTAACCCAACCTCTATCCTATCCTATCCTCTACACAATCACTATCTCCCTATCCGATACTATCCATCTATCCACTATCCTATCCTATCCTCAATCCAATCCTACTCACTCTATCCTATCACTATCCTCTATCCTATCCTATCCTCTATCCTATCCTATCATCAGTCCTATCCTACTCCTCTATCCTATCCTAACTCTATCCTATCCTATCCACTATCTATCCTATCCTGTATCCTATCCTATCCTCTATCCTATCTCTCACTCTATCCTATCCCTATCCTCTATTCTATCCTATCCTCTATCCTATATTATCCTCTATCCTATCCCAATCCTCTATCCTATCCTATCCTCTATCCTATCCAATCCTATATCGTATCCTCTATCCTATCCTATCCTCTATCCTATTCTATCCTCTATCCTGATCCAATCATATATCCAATTCTCTTTCCTATCCTATCCTATCCTATCCTATCCTCTACCTATCCTATCTCTATCATATCCTATCTCTATCCTATCCTCTCCTCTACCTATCCTATCCTCTATCCTAATCCAATCCTATATCCTATCCTCTATCATATCCTATCCCTCTATCTATCCTATCCTCAATCCTATCCTATCCTCAATCCTATCCAATCCTATATCCTTATTCTCTGTCCTATCCTATCCTCTATCCTATCCTATCCGTCTATCCTATCCTATCCTCTATCCTATCCTATCCTCCAACAACATAATCCCTATCAATCACTATCCATCTATCATCCTATCCTCTAATCCCTATCCTCTATCCTATTCCTATCCTCAATCCTATCCTATCCTCTATCCTATCTATCCTCTATCCTAATACCTACTTACTATCTCTTCTAATCCTATCCCATCCCTCTATCCAATCCTAACCTCTATCCTATCTATCCTCTATTCCTAATCCTATCCTCTAACCAATCCTATCCTCTATCCTATCATATCCTCTTAATCCTATCCAATCCTCTTCATCTATCACTAACCATCATCCTATCCTCTATCCTATCCTATCCTTCTATCCTATCCAATCCTCTATCCTATCCTAACCTATCCTATCCTATCCTCTATCCTATCCTATCCTCTCTATCCTATCCTATCTCCTATCTCTATCCTATCCTCATCCTATCTATCCTACTATCCTATCCCATCCTCTATCCTATCCTATCCTCCTATCTCCTATCCATCTCCTATTCGTATCCTCTATCCTATCCTATCCTCTATCCTATTCTATCCTCTATCCTATCCAATCTATATCCTATCTCTATCCTATCCTATCCTCTATCGTATCCTATCCTCCTATCCTATCCAATCCTATATCGTATCTCTATCCTATCCTATCCTCTATCCTATCCTATCCTCTATCCTATCCTATCCTACTATCCTATCTATCCCTCTATCCTATCCTATCTCTATCATATCCTATCCTCTATCCTATCCTATCCTCTATCCAATCCTATCCTCTATCCTATACTATCCTCTATCCTATCCTATCCTCTATCCTATCCTAATCATCTGTCCTATCCTATCCTCTATCCTATCCTATCCTCTATCCTATCCTATCCTCTATCCTATCCTATCCTCTATCCTATCCTATCCTCTATCCTATCCTATCCTCTATCCTATCCTATCCTCTATTCTATCCTATCCTCTATCCTATATTATCCTCTATCCTATCCCATCCTCTATCTATCCTATCCTCTATCCTATCCTATCCTCTATCCTATCCTATCCTCTATCCTATCACTATTCTCTATCCTATCCTATCCTCTATCCTATCCTATCCTCTATCATATCCTATCCTCTATCCTATCCTGTATCCTATTCTATCCTCTATCCTATCCTATCCTCTATCCTATCCTATCCTGTATCATATCCTATCCTCTATCCTATCCTATCCTCTATCCTATTCTATCCTCTATCTATCCAATCCTATATCCTATTCTCTATCCTATCCTATCCTCTATCGTATCCTATCCTCCATCCTATCCAATCCTATATCGTATCCTCTATCCTATCCTATCCTCTATCCTATCCTATCCTCTATCCTATCCTATCGTCTATCATATCCTATGCTCTATCCTATCCTATCCTCTATCCTATCCTATCCTCTATCTATCCAATCCTATATCCTATCCTCTATCATATCCTATCCTCTACCTATCCTATCCTCAATCTATCCTATCCAATCATATATCCAATTCTCTGTCCTATCCTATCCTCTATCCTAATCCTATCCTCTATCCTATCCTATCTTCTATCATATCCTATGCTCTATCCTATCCTATCCTCTATCCTATCCTATCCTCTATCCTATCCAATCCTATATCCTATCCTCTATCATATCCTATCCTCTAACCTATCCTATCCTCAATCCTATCCTATCCGCTATCCTATCCAATCCTATATCTATTCTCTGTCCTATCCTATCCTCTATCCTATCCTATCCTCTATCCTATCCTATCCTCTATCCTATCCTATCCTCAATCCTATATATCCTCTATCCTATCCCATCCTCTATCCTATCCTATCCTCTATCCTATCTATCCTCTATCCTATCCTATCCTCAATCCTATCCTATCCTCTATCCTATATTATCCTCTATCCTATCCCATCCTCTATCCTATCCTATCCTCTAACCTATCCTATCCTCTATCCTATTTCTATCCTCTATCCTATCCTATCCTATCCTCTATCCAATCCTATCCTCTATCCTATCATATCCTCTATCCTATCCTATCCTCTATCCTATCCTATCATCTGTCCTATCCTATCCTCTATCCTATCCTATCCTCTATCCCTATCCTATCCTCTATCCTATCCTATCCTGTATCCTATCCTATCCTCTATCCTATCCTATCCTCTATCCTATCCTATCCTCTATTCTATCCTATCCTCTATCCTATATTATCCTCTATCCTATCCCATCCTCTATCCTATCCTATCCTCTATCCTATCCAATCCTATATCGTATCCTCTATCCTATCCTAATCCTCTATCCTATTCTATCCTCTATCCTATCCAATCATATATCCAATTCTCTGTCCTATCCTATCCTCTATCCTATCCTATCCTCTATCCTATCCTATCTTCTATCATATCCTATGCTCTATCCTATCCTATCCTCTATCCTATCCTATCCTCTATCCTATCCTATCCTCTATCCTATCCTATCCTCTATCCTATCCTATTCTCTATCCTATCCTATCCTCTATCCTATCCTATCCTCTATCATATCCTATCCTCTATCCTATCCTGTATCCTATTCTATCTCTCTCTATCCTATCCTATCTCTATCCTATCCTATCGTATCATATCCTATCCTCTATCCTATCCTATCCTCTATCCTATTCTATCCTCTATCCTATCCAATCCTATATCCTATTCTCTATCCTATCCTATCCTCTATCGTATCCTATCCTCCATCCTATCCAATCCTATATCGTATCCTCTATCCTATCCTATCCTCTATCCTATCCTATCCTCTATCCTATCCTATCGTCTATCATATCCTATGCTCTATCCTATTCCTATCCTCTATCCTATCCTATCCTCTATCCTATCCAATCCTATATCCTATCCTCTATCATATCCTATCCTCTATCCTATCCTATCCTCAATCCTATCCTATCCAATCATATATCCAATTCTCTGTCCTATCCTATCCTCTATCCTATCCTATCCTCTATCCTATCCTATCTTCTATCATATCCTATGCTCTATCCTATCCTATCCTCTATCCTATCCTATCCTCTATCCTATCCAATCCTATATCCTATCCTCTATCATATCCTATCCTCTATCCTATCCTATCCTCAATCCTATCCTATCCGCTATCCTATCCAATCCTATATCTTATTCTCTGTCCTATCCTATCCTCTATCCTATCCTATCCTCTATCCTATCCTATCCTCTATCCTATCCTATCCTCCATCCTATATTATCCTCTATCCTATCCCATCCTCTATCCTATCCTATCCTCTATCCTATCTATCCTCTATCCTATCCTATCCTCTATCCTATCCTATCCTCTATCCTATATTATCCTCTATCCTATCCCATCCTCTATCCTATCCTATCCTCTATCCTATCCTATCCTCTATCCCTATTCTATCCTCTATCCATCCTATCCTATCCTCTATCCAATCCTATCCTCTATCCTATCAAATCCTCTATCCTATCCTATCCTCTATCCTATCCTATCATCTGTCCTATCCTATCCTCTATCCTATCCTATCCTCTATCCTATCCTATCCTCTATCCTATCCTATCCTGTATCCTATCCTATCCTCTATCCTATCCTATCCTCTATCCTATCCTATCGTCTATTTCTATCCTATCCTCTATCCTATATTATCCTCTATCCTATCCCATCCTCTATCCTATCCTATCCTCTATCCTATCCAATCCTATATCGTATCCTCTATCCTATCCTATCCTCTATCCTATTCTATCCTCTATCCTATCCAAATCATATATCCAATTCTCTGTCCTATCCTATCCTCTATCCTATCCTATCCTCTATCCTAACCTATCTTCTATCATATCCTATGCTCTATCCTATCCTATCCTCTATCCTATCCTATCCTCTATCCTATCCAATTCCTATATCCTATCCTCTATCATATCCTATCCTCTATCCTATCCTATCCTCAATCCTATCCTATCCGCTATCCTATCTCAATCCTATATCTTATTCTCTGTCCTATCCTATCCTCTATCCTATCCTATCCTCTATCCTATCCTATCCTCTATCCTATCCTATCCTCCATCCTATATTATCCTCTATCCTATCCCATCCTCTATCCTATCCTATCCTCTATCCTATCCTATCCTCTATCCTATTCTATCCTCTATTCCTATCCTATCCTCTAACCTACCTTCCTATCCTATAATTATCCTCTATCCTATCCCATCCTCTATCCTATCCTATCCTCTATCCTATCCTATCCTCTATCCTATTCTATCCTCTATCCTATCCTATCCTCTATCCAATCCTATCCTCTATCCTATCATATCCTCTATCCTATCCTATCCTCTATCCTATCCTATCATCTGTCCTATCCTATCCTCTATCCTATCCTATCCTCTATTCTATCCTATCCTCTATCCTATCCTATCCTGTATCCTATCCCTATCCTCTATCCTATCCTATCCTCTATCCTATCCTATCCTCTATTCTATCCTATCCTCTATCCTCTATTATCCTCTGTCCTATCCTATACCTCTATCCTATCCTATCCTCTATCCTATCCTATCCACTATCCTATATTCCTCTATCCTATCCCACTTATCCTCTATCCTATCCCATCCTCTATCCATCCTATCCTCTATCCTATCCTATCCTCTATCCTATCCTATCCTCTACCTATCCTATCCTCTATCCTATTCTATCCTCTATCCTATCCAATCATATATCCAATTCTCTGTCCTATCCTATCCCTATCCTATCCTATCCTCTATCCTATCCTATCTTCTATCATATCCTATGCTCTATCCTATCCTATCCTCTATCCTACCTATCCTCTATCCTATCCAATCCTATATCCTATCCTCTATCATATCCTATCCTCTATCCTATCCTATCCTCAATCTATCCTATCCGCTATCCTATCCAATCCTATATCTATTCTCTGTCCTATCCTATCCTCTATCCTATCCTATCCTCTATCCTATCCTATCCTCTATCCATCCTATCCTCCATCCTATATTATCCTCTATCCTATCCCATCCTCTATCCTATCCTATCCTCTATCCTATCCTATCCTCTATCCTATTCTATCCTCTATCCTATCCTATCCTCTATCCTATCCTATCCTCTATCCTATTATCCTCTATCCTATCCCATCCTCTATCCTATCCTATCCTCTATCCTATCCTATCCTCTATCCTATTCTATCCTCTATCCTATCCTATCCTCTATCCAATCCTATCCTCTATCCTATCATATCCTCTATCCTATCCTATCCTCTATCCTATCCTATCATCTGTCCTATCCTATCCTCTATCCTATCCTATCCTCTATTCTATCCTATCCTCTATCCTATCCTATCCTGTATCCTATCCTATCCTCTATCCTATCCTATCCTCTATCCTATCCTATCCTCTATTCTATCCTATCCTCTATCCTATTATCCTCTATCCTATCCCATCCTCTATCCTATCCTATCCTCTATCCTAGCCAATCCTATATCGTATCCTCCATCCTATCCTATCCTCTATCCTATTCTATCCTCTATCCTATCCAATCCTATATCCTATTCTCTATCCTATCCTATCCTCTATCGTATCCTATCCTCCATCCTATCCAATCCTATATCGTATCCTCTATCCTATCCTATCCTCTACCTATCCTATCCTCTATCCAATCCTATCCTCTATCCTATCCTATCCTCTATCCTATCCTATCGTCTATCATATCCTATCCTCTATCCTATCCTATCCTCTATCCAATCCTATCCTCTATCCTATACATCCTCTATCCTATCCTATCCTCTATCCTATCCTATCATCTGTCCTATCCTATCCTCTATCCTATCCTATCCTCTATCCTATCCTATCCTCTATCCTATCCTATCCTCTATCCTATCCTATCCTCTATCCTATCCTATCCTCTATCCTATCCTATCCTCTATTCTATCCTATCCTCTATCCTATATTATCCTCTATCCTATCCCATCCTCTATCCTATCCTATCCTCTATCCTATCCTATCCTCTATCCTATCCTATCCTCTATCCTATCCTATTCTCTATCCTATCCTATCCTCTATCCTATCCTATCCTCTATCATATCCTATCCTCTATCCTATCCTGTATCCTATTCTATCCTCTATCCTATCCTATCCTCTATCCTATCCTATCCTGTATCATATCCTATCCTCTATCCTATCCTATCCTCTATCCTATTCTATCCTCTATCCTATCCAATCCTATATCCTATTCTCTATCCTATCCTATCCTCTATCGTTATCCTATCCTCCATCCTATCCAATCCTATATCGTATCCTCTATCCTATCCTATCCTCTATCCTATCCTATCCTCTATCCTATCCTATCGTCTATCATATCCTATGCTCTATCCTATCCTATCCCTATCCTATCCTATCCTCTATCCTATCCAATCCTATATCCTATCCTCTATCATATCCTATCCTCTATCCTATCCTATCCTCAATCCTATCCTATCCAATCATATATCCAATTCTCTGTCCTATCCTATCCTCTATCCTATCCTATCCTCTATCCTATCCTATCTCTATCATATCCTATCTCTATCCTATCCTATCCTCTATCCTATCCTATCCTCTAACCTATCCAATCCTATATCCTATCCTCTATCATATCCTATCCTCTATCCTATCCTATCCTCAAATCCTATCCTATCCGCTATCCTATCCAATCCTATATCTTATTCCTGTCCTATCCTATCCTCTATCCTATCCTATCCTCCTATCCTATCCTATCCTCTATCCTATCCTATCCTCCATCCTATATTATCCTCTATCCTATCCCATCCTCTATCCTATCCTATCCTCTATCCTATTCTATCCTCTATCCTATCCTATCCTCTATCCTATCCTATCCTCTATCCTATATTATCCTCTATCCTATCCATCCTCTATCCTATCCTATCCTCTAACCAATCCTATCCTCTATCCTATTCTATCCTCTATCCTATCCTATCCTATCCTCTATCCAATCCTATCCTCTATCCTATCATATCCTCTAACCTATCCTATCCTCTATCCTATCCTATCATCTGTCCTATCCTATCCTCTATCCTATCCTATCCTCTATCCTATCCTATCCTCTATCCTAACCTATCCTGTATCCTATCCTATCCTCTATCCTATCCTATCCTCTATCCTATCCTATCCTCTATTCTATCCTATCCTCTATCCTATATTATCCTCTATCCTATCCCATCCTCTATCCTATCCTATCCTCTATCCTATCCAATCCTATATCGTATCCTCTATCCTATCCTATCCTCTATCCTATTCTATCCTCTATCCTATCCAATCATATATCCAATTCTCTGTCCTATCCTATCCTCTATCCTATCCTATCCTCTATCCTATTCCTATCTTCTATCATATCCTATGCTCTATCCTATCCTATCCTCTATCCTATCCTATCCTCTATCCTATCCAATCCTATATCCTATCCTCTATCATATCCTATCCTCTATCCTATCCTATCCTCAATCCTATCCTATCCGCTATCCTATCCAATCCTATATCTTATTCTCTGTCCTATCCTATCCTCTATCCTATCCTATCCTCTATCCTATCCTATCCTCTATCCTATCCTATCCTCCATCCTATATTATCCTCTATCCTATCCCATCCTCTATCCCTATCCTATCCTCTATCCTATCCTATCCTCTATCCTATTCTATCCTCTATCCTATCCTATCCTCTATCCTATCCTATCCTCTATCCTATATTATCCTCTATCCTATCCCATCCTCTAACCTATCCTATCCTCTATCCTATCCTATCCTCTATCCTATTCTATCCTCTATCCTATCCTATCCTCTATCCAATCCTATCCTCTATCCTATCATATCCTCTATCCTATCCTATCCTCTATCCTATCCTATCATCTGTCCTATCCTATCCTCTATCCTATCCTATCCTCTATTCTATCCTATCCTCTATCCTATCCTATCCTGTATCCTATCCTATCCTCTATCCTATCCTATCCCTCTATCCTATCCTATCCTCTATCCTATCCTATCCTCTATCCTATCCTATCCTCTATCCTATCCTATCCTCTATCCTATCCTATCCTCTATCCTATCCTATCCTCTATCCTATCCTATCCTCTATCCAATCCTATCCTCTATCCTATCCTATCCTCTATCCTATCCTATCCTCTATCCTATCCTATCCTCTATCCTATCCATTCTGTATCCTATCCTATCCTCTATCCTATCCTATCCTCTATCCTATCCTATCCTCTATCCTATCCTATTCTCTATCCTATCCTATCCTCTATCCTATCGTATCCTCTATCGTATCCTATCCTCTATCCTATTAAATCCTATATTGTATCCTCTATCCTATCCTATCCTCTATCCTATCCTATCCTCTATCCTATCCTATCCCTCTATCCTATCCTATCCTCTATCTCTATCCTATCCTCTAATCCTATCCTATCCTCTATCCTATCCTATCCTCTATCCTATCCTATCCTCTATCCTATCCTATCCTCTATCCTATCCTATCCTCTATCCTATCCTATCCTCTATCCTATCCTATCCTCTATCCTATCCTATCCTCTATCCTATCCTATCCTCTATCCTATCCTATCCTCTATCCTATCCTATCCTCTATCCTATCCTATCCTCTATCCTATCCTATCCTCTATCCTATCCTATCCTCTATCCTATATTATCCTCTATCCTATCCTATCCTATCCTCTATCCTATCCTATCCTCTATCCTATCCTATCCTCTATCCTATCCTATTCTGTATCCTATCCTATCCTCTATCCTATCCTATCCTCTATCCTATCCTATCATCTATCCTATCCTATCCTCTATCCTATCCTATCCTCTATCATATCCTATCCTCTATCCTATCCTATCCTCTATCCTATCCTATCCTCTATCCTATCCTATCATCTTTCCTATCCTATCCTCTATCCTATCCTATCCTCTATCCTATCCTATCCTCTATCCTATCCTATCCTCTATCCTATCCTATCCTATCCTCTATCCTATCCTATCCTCTATCCTATCCTATCCTCTATTCTATCCTATCCTCTATCCTATATTATCCTCTATCCTATCCCATCCTCTATCCTATCCTATCCTCTATCCTATCCTATCCTGTATCAATCCTATCCTCTATCCTATCCTATCCTCTATCCTATTCTATCCTCTATCCTATCCTATCCTCTATCCTATCCTATCCTCTATCCTATCCTATCCTCTATCCTATCCTATCCTCTATCCTATTCTATCCTCTATCCTATCCAATCCTATATCCTATTCTCTATCCTATCCTATCCTCTATCCTATCCTATCGTCTATCATATCCTATGCTCTATCCTATCCTATCCTCTATCCTATCCTATCCTCTATCTATCCAATCCTATACCCTATCCTCTATCATATCCTATCCTCTATCCTATCCTATCCTCAATCCTATCCTATCCGCTATCCTATCCAATCATATATCCAATTCTCTGTCCTATCCTATCCTCTATCCTATCCTATCCTCTATCCTATCCTATCCACTATCCTATATTATCCTCTATCCTATCCCATCTCTATCCTATCCTATCCTCTATCCTATCCTATCCTCTATCCTATCCTATCCTCTATCCTATCCTATTCTCTATCCTATCCTATCCTCTATCTTATCGTATCCTCTATCGTATCCTATCCTCTATCCTGTTAAATCCTATATCGTATCCTCTATCCTATCCTATCCTCTATCCTATCCTATCCTCTATCCTATCCTATCCTCTATCCTATCCTATCCTCTATCCTATCCTATCCTCTATCCTATCCTATCCTCTATCCTATCCTATCCTCTATCCTATCCTATCCTCTATCCTATCCTATCCTCTATCCTATCCTATCCTCTATCCTATCCTATCCTCTATCCTATCCTATCCTCTATCCTATCCTATCCTCTATCCTATCCTATCCTCTATCCTATCCTATCCTCTATCCTATCCTATCCTCTATCCTATCCTATCCTCTATCCTATCCTATCCTCTATCCTATCCTATCCTCTATCCTATCCTATTCTGTATCCTATCCTATCCTCTATCCTATCCTATCCTCTATCCTATCCTATCCTCTATCCTATCCTATTCTCTATCCTATCCTATCCTCCTATCCTATCGTATCCTCTATCGTATCCTATCCTCTATCCTATTAAATCCTATATTGTATCCTCTATCCTATCCTATCCTCTATCCTATCCTATCCTCTATCCTATCCTATCCTCTATCCTATCCTATCCTCTATCCTATCCTATCCTCTATCCTATCCTATCCTCTATCCTATCCTATCCTCTATCCTATCCTATCCTCTATCCTATCCTATCCTCTATCCTATCCTATCCTCTATCCTATCCTATCCTCTATCCTATCCTATCCTCTATCCTATCCTATCCTCTATCCTATCCTATCCTCTATCCTATCCTATCCTCTATCCTATCCTATCCTCTATCCTATCCTATCCTCTATCCTATCCTATCCTCTATCCTATCCTATCCTCTATCCTATATTATCCTCTATCCTATCCTATCCTATCCTCTATCCTATCCTATCCTCTATCCTATCCTATCTCTATCCTATACTATTCTGTATCCTATCCTATCCTCTATCCTATCCTATCCTCTATCCTATCCTATCCTCTATCCTATCCTATCCTCTATCCTATCCTATCCTCTATCATATCCTATCCTCTATCCTATCCTATCCTCTATCCTATCCTATCCTCTATCCTATCCTATCATCTTTCCTATCCTATCCTCTATCCTATCCTATCCTCTATCCTATCCTATCCTCTATCCTATCCTATCCTCTATCCTATCCTATCCTATCCTCTATCCTATCCTATCCTCTATCCTATCCTATCCTCTATTCTATCC
Organism: Halictus rubicundus; assembly: GCF_050948215.1. Taxonomy (NCBI): domain Eukaryota; kingdom Metazoa; phylum Arthropoda; class Insecta; order Hymenoptera; family Halictidae; genus Halictus; species Halictus rubicundus. The sequence continues at coordinate 11,823 of NW_027489438.1, forward strand.
TATCCTCTATCCTATATTATCCTCTATCCTATCCCATCCTCTATCCTATCCTATCCTCTATCCTATCCTATCCTGTATCATATCCTATCCTCTATCCTATCCTATCCTCTATCCTATTCTATCCTCTATCCTATCCAATCCTATATCCTATTCTCTATCCTATCCTATCCTCTATCGTATCCTATCCTCCATCCTATCCAATCCTATATCGTATCCTCTATCCTATCCTATCCTCTATCCTATCCTATCCTATCCTCTATCCTATCCTATCCTCTATCCTATCCTATCGTCTATCATATCCTATGCTCTATCCTATCCTATCCTCTATCCTATCCTATCCTCTATCCTATCCAATCCTATATCCTATCCTCTATCATATCCTATCCTCTATCCTATCCTATCCTCAATCCTATCCTATCCGCTATCCTATCCAATCATATATCCTATTCTCTGTCCTATCCTATCCTCTATCCTATCCTATCCTCTATCCTATCCTATCCACTATCCTATATTATCCTCTATCCTATCCCATCCTCTATCCTATCCTATCCTCTATCCTATCCTATCCTCTATCCTATCCTATCCTCTATCCTATCCTATTCTCTATCCTATCCTATCCTATCCTCTATCCTATCCTATCCTCTATCCTATCCTATCCTCTATCCTATCCTATTCTCTATCCTATCCTATCCTCTATCCTATCCTATCCTCTATCCTATCCTATCCTCTATCCTATCCTATCCTCTATCCTATCCTATCCTCTATCATATCCTATCCTCTATCCTATCCTATCCTCAATCCTATCCTATCCTCTATCCTATCCTATCCTCTATCCTATATTATCCTCTATCCTATCCCATCCTCTATCCTATCCTATCCTCTATCCTATCCTATCCTCTATCCTATCCTATCCTCTATCCTATCCTATCCTCTGTCCTATCCTATCCTCTATCCTATCCTATCCTCTATCCTATCCTATCCTCTATCCTATCCTATTCTGTATCCTATCCTATCCTCTATCCTATCCTATCCTCTATCCTATCCTATCCTCTATCCTATCCTATCCTCTATCCTATATTATCCTCTATCCTATCCTATCCTATCCTCTATCCTATCCTATCCTCTATCCTATCCTATCCTCTATCCTATCCTATTCTCTATCCTATCCTATCCTCTATCCTATCCTATCCTCTATCCTATCCTATCCTCTATCCTATCCTATCCTCTATCCTATCCTATCCTCTATCATATCCTATCCTCTATCCTATCCTATCCTCAATCCTATCCTATCCTCTATCCTATCCTATCCTCTATCCTATATCCTATCCTCTATCCTATCCCATCCTCTATCCTATCCTATCCTCTATCCTATCCTATCCTCTATCCTATCCTATCCTCTATCCTATCCTATCCTCTGTCCTATCCTATCCTCTATCCTATCCTATCCTCTATCCTATCCCTATCCTATATCATATCCTATCCTCTATCCTATCCTATCCTCTATCCTATCCTATCCTCTATCCTATCCTATCCTCTATCCTATCCTATCCTCTATCCTATCCTATCCTCTATCATATCCTATCCTCTATCCTATCCTATCCTCAATCCTATCCTATCCTCTATCCTATCCTATCCTCTATCCTATCCTTTTTTTTTTTTTTTTTTTTAAAGGTATTTGCCTCTATTTGACTTTTCAATTTCTACAAAAATCGTTAAAAATCTATTATCGCTGGTTACGCATGTACTTAATTTAATTTACTCTAATCGATTCGCTTAGACTTAATCTATTTTATATATACTAACACTTAAAGTACCTAGACTCGAGATTAACACTAGGATTACAAATCTAAAACCTAAACTCTAATACTTTACTAGCTAAACCTATCAACTAAAAACCAAAAAACTAACGCGAACAGTTGTAATTCTAATTTTTCTATTAACCTAACCTATTTTATCTACAAATCGCACAGAATCGCCGAGGTCCGCAGAAATCTACTTCACGGCTGCAACGTTCTCTCTGCCTGCTAACTTCGGAAATTTGACGAATTTCGCAAAATTGTTAGAACTTTTGGAAAAATCTCGTGCGATCGACGGGAACAATTCTAAAAACGCTTCGACTTGTCTGCAGTCGTCTGAACGTGACGAAAAAACGCTAAAAAATGCTAAAATTCTGCTAAATTCAGGATTTCGCAAGAGGGAAGTGGGGGTTTTTGGATAGTTAACCCCCACTTATTCTTATATGGTTGTAAAGCCCTCGCTGTATGCGTAATTTGCCTCGTTGAAAGTTTTTTCGAAAATCGGCTCCTTCCCCTTGTCAGTGCTGTTATCTCGAAAGGGGGGGGGGGGTTCGAAAAAATTTTTTGCCTTGGGGAACTTCGTTCCCCAGATCAAAAACACCCCTTACATACTCCTACCGAGTCGACCCACGTACTCAGAATTTTTTCTGATCCGAAATTATTTGGTCACCCGGTATGCACGCTAATTTTAAACTATAACCGATTCCGGCGTTCAGCGGCTCGTTGTAAAGGTACGGGCGAGCACTTTACTTTCGTCTGGTCCGTTTCCCTAAATTCCGTAAAATAAGCCTGCTAATCGCTATATCTCCGAAATGGGTGGGTGTAGAGCAAAAAGGTTTTCAGGGGGGAGAATAACTTCTCCTTTCCGGCCCCCTTCGACTCGCCACCCTCCGAAATAGACCCTCCTAAAATTTTATTATGATCGGCCTATTTTCGAGTTCCACCCGTTTCTGTCCGATATTCTAAAACTTTATATCCGGTGTACTTATTACCCTGGCTATCCCTCTGTGGTATAAGTTCTTTCTAATTCCTACCTTACTTTTAGATTGACCGTTAGACCGACCCCTCACGTTGTGTGTGGACCTTTACCGCCGGGCCTTTCGGGTGTTCTCTATCCTCTATTGTTCTTTGTCTTTCTCTCTCTCTCTCTCTCTCTCTCTCTCTCACGTCACTAGACACTTGAAAGTTCTTGGTAACTATGTCTCGAGTGTACTTGGTCGTTTTTTCTACACCTTTTTTCACTGGTTTTAATTAATTATTAATTTTTCGAATCTAATTGAAATTTCTATTATTTTTAACGAGTTTCTAATCTTTTTTATTTCTTTTCAGGTATAGCTGTTCCCGAGGTAGATGCACGGTGCTATTTTACCCGAAGAGTTGCAGTTTTTCGGCTTTTCGGCACTCCCGTTACCCGGATTTTGCTGAAAGTATCTTTTTTCACGTAAGTATTCCTGTTTTTATCTTTTAAGAGTTTAATCTTTTCTTTTTCTTTTTCAGGTATTCGCGTTTGGTTTTTCGAGTTTCTATACTTAATGTTCTGCTATTTTCTTACGAATTATACAATTGTTATTCAATTATTTAATTTCGAATTAAAGCAGTTTATCCGCCCCTGAGGGGCTTTTGACCCGGTTTCCGTGTAACTCGCGTCTTTATTCACTTTTCGGCTTTTATAATCCTTTTGACTTTAAACTTTCCACTCACTTTTTACTTTTATATGTACTCATACTAATTCTATCGAGTAGGAATAAATTAAAGTAAAACTCGCGAGTGCGGTTGAAATTTTCGCGTTTCTATACTCTCTTACGATGTTTGCTCGGTGAGATTTCGATTCGCTCTCATCCTCTATCCTATCCTATCCTCTATCATATCCTATCCTCTATCCTATCCTATCCTCAATCCTATCCTATCCTCTATCCTATCCTATCCTCTATCCTATATTATCCTCTATCCTATCCCATCCTCTATCCTATCCTATCCTCTATCATATCCTATCCTCTATCCTATCCTATCCTCTATCGTATCCTATCCTCTATCCAATCCTATCCTCTATCCTATCCTATCCTCTATCCTATCCTATCCTCTATCCTATCCTATCCTCTATCCTATCCTATCCTCTATCCTATCCTATCCTCTATCCTATCCTATCCTCTATCCTATATTATCCTCTATCCTATCCCATCCTCTATCCTATCCTATCCTCTATCCTATCCTATCCTCTATCATATCCTATCCTCTATCCTATCCTATCCTCTATCCTATCCTATCCTCTATCCTATCCTATCGTCTATCATATCCTATGCTCTATCCTATCCTATCCTCTATCCTATCCTATCCTCTATCCTATCCAATCCTATATCCTATCCTCTATCATATCCTATCCTCTATCCTATCCTATCCTCAATCCTATCCTATCCGCTATCCTATCCAATCCTATATCCTATTCTCTGTCCTATCCTATCCTCTATCCTATCCTATCCTCTATCCTATCCTATCCTCTATCCTATATTATCCTCTATCCTATCCTATCCTATCCTCTATTCTATCCTATCCTCTATCCTATCCTATCCTCTATCGTATCCTATTCTCTATCCTATCCTATCCTCTATCCTATCCTATCCTCTATCCTATCCTATCCTCTATCCTATCCTATCCTCTATCCTATCCTATCCTCTATCCTATCCTATCCTCTATCATATCCTATCCTCTATCCTATCCTATCCTCAATCCTATCCTATCCTCTATCCTATCCTATCCTCTATCCTATCCTATCCTCTATCATATCCTATCCTCTATCCTATCCTATCCTCAATCCTATCCTATCCTCTATCCTATCCTATCCTCTATCCTATATTATCCTCTATCCTATCCCATCCTCTATCCTATCATATCCTCTATCCTATCCTATCCTCTATCCTATCCTATCCTCTATCCTATCCTAGTCTCTATCCTATCCTATCCTCTATCCTATTCTATCCTCTATCCTATCCTATCCTCTATCCTATCCTATCCTCTATCCTATCCTATCCTCTATCCTGTCCTATCCTCTATCCTATCCTATCCTCTATCATATCCTATCCTCTATCCTATCCTATCCTCTATCCTATCCTATCCTCTATCGTATCCTATCCTCTATCCAATCCTATCCTCTATCCTATCCTATCCTCTATCCTATCCTATCCTCTATCCTATCCTATCCTCTATCCTATCCTATAATCTGTCCTATCCTATCCTCTATCCTATCCTATCCTCTATCCTATCCTATCCTCTATCCTATCCTATCCTCTATCCTATCCTATCCTCTATCCTATCCTATCATCTGTCCTATCCTATCCTCTATCCTATCCTATCCTCTATCCTATCCTATCCTCTATCCTATCCTATCCTCTATCCTATCCTATCCTCTATCCTATATTATCCTCTATCCTATCCCATCCTCTATCCTATCCTATCCTCTATCCTATCCTATCCTCTATCATATCCTATCCTCTATCCTATCCTATTCTCTATCCTATCCTATCCTCTATCCTATCCTATCCTCTATCATATCCTATCCTCTATCCTATCCTATCCTGTATCCTATTCTATCCTCTATCCTGCCCTATCCTCTATCCTATCCTATCCTGCATCATATCCTATCCTCTATCCTATCCTATCCTCTATCCTATTCTATCCTCTATCCTATCCAATCCTATATCCTATTCTCTATCCTATCCTATCCTCTATCGTATCCTATCCTCCATCCTATCCAATCCTATATCGTATCCTCTATCCTATCCTATCCTCTATCCTATCCTATCCTCTATCCTATCCTATCGTCTATCATATCCTATGCTCTATCCTATCCTATCCTCTATCCTATCCTATCCTCTATCCTATCCAATCCTATATCCTATCCTCTATCATATCCTATCCTCTATCCTATCCTATCCTCAATCCTATCCTATCCTCTATCCTATCCTATCCTCTATCCTATCCTATCCTCTATCATATCCTATCCTCTATCCTATCCTATCCTCAATCCTATCCTATCCTCTATCCTATCCTATCCTCTATCCTATATTATCCTCTATCCTATCCCATCCTCTATCCTATCATATCCTCTATCCTATCCTATCCTCTATCCTATCCTATCCTCTATCCTATCCTAGTCTCTATCCTATCCTATCCTCTATCCTATTCTATCCTCTATCCTATCCTATCCTCTATCCTATCCTATCCTCTATCCTATCCTATCCTCTATCCTGTCCTATCCTCTATCCTATCCTATCCTCTATCATATCCTATCCTCTATCCTATCCTATCCTCTATCCTATCCTATCCTCTATCGTATCCTATCCTCTATCCAATCCTATCCTCTATCCTATCCTATCCTCTATCCTATCCTATCCTCTATCCTATCCTATCCTCTATCCTATCCTATCATCTGTCCTATCCTATCCTCTATCCTATCCTATCCTCTATCCTATCCTATCCTCTATCCTATCCTATCCTCTATCCTATCCTATCCTCTATCCTATATTATCCTCTATCCTATCCCATCCTCTATCCTATCCTATCCTCTATCCTATCCTATGCTCTATCATATCCTATCCTCTATCCTATCCTATTCTCTATCCTATCCTATCCTCTATACTATCCTATCCTCTATCATATCCTATCCTCTATCCTATCCTATCCTGCATCATATCCTATCCTCTATCCTATCCTATCCTCTATCCTATTCTATCCTCTATCCTATCCAATCCTATATCCTATTCTCTATCCTATCCTATCCTCTATCGTATCCTATCCTCCATCCTATCCAATCCTATATCGTATCCTCTATCCTATCCTATCCTCTATCCTATCCTATCCTCTATCCTATCCTATCCTCTATCCTATCCTATCGTCTATCATACCCTATGCTCTATCCTATCCTATCCTCTATCCTATCCTATCCTCTATCCTATCCAATCCTATACCCTATCCTCTATCATATCCTATCCTCTATCCTATCCTATCCTCAATCCTATCCTATCCGCTATCCTATCCAATCCTATATCCTATCCTCTATCCTATCCTATCCTCTATCCTATCCTATCCTCTATCCTATCCTATCCTCTATCCTATCCTATCCTCTATCCTATCCTATCCTCTATCATATCCTATCCTCTATCCTATCCTATCCTCAATCCTATCCTATCCTCTATCCTATAGTATCCTCTATCCTATCCTATCCTCTATCATATCCTATCCTCTATCCTATCCTATCCTCAATCCTATCCTATCCTCTATCCTATCCTATCCTCTATCCTATATTATCCTCTATCCTATCCCATCCTCTATCCTATCATATCCTCTATCCTATCCTATCCTCTATCCTATCCTATCCTCTATCCTATCCTAGTCTCTATCCTATCCTATCCTCTATCCTATTCTATCCTCTATCCTATCCTATCCTCTATCCTATCCTATCCTCTATCCTATCCTATCCTCTATCCTGTCCTATCCTCTATCCTATCCTATCCTCTATCATATCCTATCCTCTATCCTATCCTATCCTCTATCCTATCCTATCCTCTATCGTATCCTATCCTCTATCCAATCCTATCCTCTATCCTATCCTATCCTCTATCCTATCCTATCCTCTATCCTATCCTACCCTCTATCCTATCCTATCATCTGTCCTATCCTATCCTCTATCCTATCCTATCCTCTATCCTATCCTATCCTCTATCCTATCCTATCCTCTATCCTATCCTATCCTCTATCCTATATTATCCTCTATCCTATCCCATCCTCTATCCTATCCTATCCTCTATCCTATCCTATCCTCTATCATATCCTATCCTCTATCCTATCCTATTCTCTATCCTATCCTATCCTCTATCCTATCCTATCCTCTATCCTATCCTATCGTCTATCATATCCTATGCTCTATCCTATCCTATCCTCTATCCTATCCTATCCTCTATCCTATCCAATCCTATATCCTATCCTCTATCATATCCTATCCTCTATCCTATCCTATCCTCAATCCTATCCTATCCGCTATCCTATCCAATCCTATATCCTATTCTCTGTCCTATCCTATCCTCTATCCTATCCTATCCTCTATCCTATCCTATCCTCTATCCTATATTATCCTCTATCCTATCCCATCCTCTATCCTATCCTATCCTCTATCCTATCCTATCCTCTATCCTATTCTATCCTCTATCCTATCCTATCCTCTATCCTATCCTATCCTCTATCCTATCCTATCCTCTATCCTATCCTATCCTCTATCCTATCCTATCCTCTATCATATCCTATCCTCTATCCTATCCTATCCTCTATCCTATCCTATCCTCTATCCTATCCCATCCTCTATCCTATCCTATCCTCTATCCTATCCTATCCTTTATCCTATCCTATCCTCTATCCTATCCTATTCTCTATCCTATCCTATCCTCTATCCTATCCTATCCTCTATCATATCCTATCCTCTATCCTATCCTATCCTCTATCCTATCCTAGTCTCTATCCTATCCTATCCTCTATCCTATCCTATCCTCTATCATATCCTATCATCTATCCTATCCTATCCTGTATCCTATCCTATCCTCTATCCTATCCTATCCTCTATCCTATCCTATCCTGTATCATATCCTATCCTAGTCTCTATCCTATCCTATCCTCTATCCTATCCTATCCTCTATCATATCCTATCATCTATCCTATCCTATCCTGTATCCTATCCTATCCTCTATCCTATCCTATCCTCTATCCTATCCTATCCTGTATCATATCCTATCCTCTATCCTATCCTATCCTCTATCCTATTCTATCCTCTATCCTATCCTATCCTCTATCCTATCCCATCCTCTATTCTATCCTATCCTCTATCCTATCCTATCCTCTATCGTATCCTATCCTCTAACCTATTAAATCCTATATCGTATCCTCTATCCTATATTATCCTCTATCCTATCCCATCCTCTATCCTATCCTATCCTCTATCCTATCCTATCCTCTATCCTATCCTATCCTCTATCCTATCCTATTCTCTATCCTATATTATCCTCTATCCTATCCCATCCTCTATCCTATCCTATCCTCTATCCTATCCTATCCTCTATCATATCCTATCCTCTATCCTATCCTATCCTCTATCCTATCCTAGTCTCTATCCTATCCTATCCTCTATCCTATCCTATCCTCTATCATATCCTATCATCTATCCTATCCTATCCTGTATCCTATCCTATCCTCTATCCTATCCTATCCTCTATCCTATCCTATTCTCTATCCTATCCTATCCTCTATCCTATCCTATCCTCTATCCTATCCTATCCTCTATCCTATCCTAGTCTCTATCCTATATTATCCTCTATCCTATCCTATCCTATCCTCTATCCTATCCTATCCTCTATCCTATCCTATCCTTTATCCTATCCTATCCTCTATCCTATCCTATCCTATCCTCTATCCTATCCTATCCTCTATCCTATCCTATTCTCTATCCTATCCTATCCTCTATCCTATCCTATCCTCTATCCTATCCTATCCTCTATCCTACCCTATCCTCTATCCTATCCTATTCTCTATCCTATCCTATCCTCTATCCTATTCTATCCTCTATCCTATCCTATCCTCTATCCTATCCCATCCTCTATCCTATCCTATCCTCTATCCTATCCTATCGTCTATCGTATCCTATCCTCTAACCTATTAAATCCTATATCGTATCCTCTATCCTATCCTATCCTCTATCCTATCCTATCCTCTATCCTATCCTATCCTCTATCCTATCCTATACTCTATCCTATCCTATCCTCTATCCTATCCTATCCTCTATCCTATCCTATCCTCTATCCTATTCTATCCTCTATCCTATCCTATCCTCTATCCTATCCCATCCTCTATCCTATCCTATCCTCTATCCTATCCTATCGTCTATCGTATCCTATCCTCTAACCTATTAAATCCTATATCGTATCCTCTATCCTATCCTATCCTCTATCCTATCCTATCCTCTATCCTATCCTATCCTCTATCCTATCCTATCCTCTATCCTATCCTATCCTCTATCCTATCCTATCCTCTATCCTATATTATCCTCTATCCTATCCTATCCTATCCTCTATCCAATCTTCTATCCTAACCTATCCTCTATCCTATCCTATCCTCTATCCTATCCTATTCTCTATCCTATCCTATCCTCTATCCTATCCTATCCTCTGTCCTATCCTATCCTCTATCCTATCCTATCCTCTATCCTATCCTATCCTCTATCATATCCTATCCTCTATCCTATCCTATCCTCTATCCTATCCTATCCTCTATCGTATCCTATCCTCTATCGTATCCTATCCTCTATCCTATCCTATCCTCTATCATATCCTATCCTCTATCCTATCCTATCCTCTATCCTATCCTATCCTCTGTCCTATCCTATCCTCTATCCTATCCTATCATCTATCCTATCCTATCCATTATCCTATCCTATCCTCTATCCTATCCTATCCTCTATCCTATCCTATCCTCTATCCTATCCTATCCTCTATCCTATATTATCCTCTATCCTATCCTATCCTATCCTCTATTCTATCCTATCCTCTATCCTATCCTATCCTCTATCCTATCCTATCCTCTATCATATCCTATCCTCTATCCTATCCTATCCTCAATCCTATCCTATCCTCTATCCTATCCTATCCTCTATCCTATCCTATCCTCTATCATATCCTATCCTCTATCCTATCCTATCCTCAATCCTATCCTATCCTCTATCCTATCCTATCCTCTATCCTATATTATCCTCTATCCTATCCCATCCTCTATCCTATCATATCCTCTATCCTATCCTATCCTCTATCCTATCCTATCCTCTATCCTATCCTAGTCTCTATCCTATCCTATCCTCTATCCTATTCTATCCTCTATCCTATCCTATCCTCTATCCTATCCTATCCTCTATCCTATCCTATCCTCTATCCTGTCCTATCCTCTATCCTATCCTATCCTCTATCATATCCTATCCTCTATCCTATCCTATCCTCTATCCTATCCTATCCTCTATCGTATCCTATCCTCTATCCAATCCTATCCTCTATCCTATCCTATCATCTATCCTATCCTATCCTCTATCCTATCCTATCCTCTATCCTATCCTATCATCTGTCCTATCCTATCCTCTATCCTATCCTATCCTCTATCCTATCCTATCCTCTATCCTATCCTATCCTCTATCCTATCCTATCCTCTATCCTATATTATCCTCTATCCTATCCCATCCTCTATCCTATCCTATCCTCTATCCTATCCTATGCTCTATCATATCCTATCCTCTATCCTATCCTATTCTCTATCCTATCCTATCCTCTATACTGTCCTATCCTCTATCATATCCTATCCTCTATCCTATCCTATCCTCTATCCTATCCTATCCTGCATCATATCCTATCCTCTATCCTATCCTATCCTCTATCCTATTCTATCCTCTATCCTATCCAATCCTATATCCTATTCTCTATCCTATCCTATCCTCTATCGTATCCTATCCTCCATCCTATCCAATCCTATATCGTATCCTCTATCCTATCCTATCCTCTATCCTATCCTATCCTCTATCCTATCCTATCGTCTATCATACCCTATGCTCTATCCTATCCTATCCTCTATCCTATCCTATCCTCTATCCTATCCAATCCTATACCCTATCCTCTATCATATCCTATCCTCTATCCTATCCTATCCTCAATCCTATCCTATTAGCTATCCTATCCAATCCTATATCCTATCCTCTATCCTATCCTATCCTCTATCCTATCCTATCCTCTATCCTATCCTATCCTCTATCCTATCCTATCCTCTATCATATCCTATCCTCTATCCTATCCTATCCTCAATCCTATCCTATCCTCTATCCTATCCTATCCTCTATCCTATCCTATCCTCTATCATATCCTATCCTCTATCCTATCCTATCCTCAATCCTATCCTATCCTCTATCCTATCCTATCCTCTATCCTATATTATCCTCTATCCTATCCCATCCTCTATCCTATCATATCCTCTATCCTATCCTATCCTCTATCCTATCCTATCCTCTATCCTATCCTAGTCTCTATCCTATCCTATCCTCTATCCTATTCTATCCTCTATCCTATCCTATCCTCTATCCTATCCTATCCTCTATCCTATCCTATCCTCTATCCTGTCCTATCCTCTATCCTATCCTATCCTCTATCCTATCCTATCCTCTATCCTATCCTATCCTCTATCGTATCCTATCCTCTATCCAATCCTATCCTCTATCCTATCCTATCCTCTATCCTATCCTATCCTCTATCCTATCCTACCCTCTATCCTATCCTATCATCTGTCCTATCCTATCCTCTATCCTATCCTATCCTCTATCCTATCCTATCCTCTATCCTATCCTATCCTCTATCCTATCCTATCCTCTATCATATCCTATCCTCTATCCTATCCTATCCTCAATCCTATCCTATCCTCTATCCTATCCTATCCTCTATCCTATATTATCCTCTATCCTGTCCCATCCTCTATCCTATCATATCCTCTATCCTATCCTATCCTCTATCCTATCCTATCCTCTATCCTATCCTAGTCTCTATCCTATCCTATCCTCTATCCTATTCTATCCTCTATCCTATCCTATCCTCTATCCTATCCTATCCTCTATCCTATCCTATCCTCTATCCTGTCCTATCCTCTATCCTATCCTATCCTCTATCCTATCCTATCCTCTATCCTATCCTATCCTCTATCGTATCCTATCCTCTATCCAATCCTATCCTCTATCCTATCCTATCCTCTATCCTATCCTATCCTCTATCCTATCCTACCCTCTATCCTATCCTATCATCTGTCCTATCCTATCCTCTATCCTATCCTATCCTCTATCCTATCCTATCCTCTATCCTATCCTATCCTCTATCCTATCCTATCCTCTATCCTATATTATCCTCTATCCTATCCCATCCTCTATCCTATCCTATCCTCTATCCTATCCTATCCTCTATCATATCCTATCCTCTATCCTATCCTATTCTCTATCCTATCCTATCCTCTATCCTATCCTATCCTCTATCATATCCTATCCACTATCCTATCCTATCCTGTATCCTATTCTATCCTCTATCCTGTCCCTATCCTCTATAAGATCCTATCCTGCATCATATCCTCTATCCTCTATCCTATCCTATCCTCTATCCTATTCTATCCTCTATTCCTATCCAATTCTATATCCTATTCTCTATCCTATCCTATCCTCTATCGTATCCTATCCTCCATCCTATCCAATCCTATATCGTATCCTCTATCCTATCCTATCCTCTATCCTATCCTATCCTCTATCCTATCCTATCGTCTATCATATCCTATGCTCTATCCTATCCTATCCTCTATCCTATCCAATCCTATATCCTATCCTCTATCATATCCTATCCTCTATCCTATCCTATCCTCAATCCTATCCTATCCGCTATCCTATCCAATCCTATATCCTATTCTCTGTCCTATCCTATCCTCTATCCTATCCTATCCTCTATCCTATCCTATCCCCTATCCTATATTATCCTCTATCCTATCCCATCCTCTATCCTATCCTATCCTCTATCCTATCCTATCCTCTATCCTATTCTATCCTCTATCCTATCCTATCCTCTATCCTATCCTATCCTCTATCCTATCCTATCCTCTATCCTATCCTATCCTCTATCCTATCCTATCCTCTATCATATCCTATCCTCTATCCTATCCTATCCTCTATCCTATCCTATCCTCTATCCTATCCCATCCTCTATCCTATCCTATCCTCTATCCTATCCTATCCTTTATCCTATCCTATGCTCTATCCTATCCTATTCTCTATCCTATCCTATCCTCTATCCTATCCTATCCTCTATCATATCCTATCCTCTATCCTATCCTATCCTCTATCCTATCCTAGTCTCTATCCTATCCTATCCTCTATCCTATCCTATCCTCTATCATATCCTATCATCTATCCTATCCTATCCTGTATCCTATCCTATCCTCTATCCTATCCTATCCTCTATCCTATCCTATCCTGTATCATATCCTATCCTCTATCCTATCCTATCCTCTATCCTATTCTATCCTCTATCCTATCCTATCCTCTATCCTATCCCATCCTCTATCCTATCCTATCCTCTATCCTATCCTATCCTCTATCGTATCCTATCCTCTAACCTATTAAATCCTATATCGTATCCCCTATCCTATCCTCTATCCTACCCTATCCTCTATCCTATCCTATTCTCTATCCTATCCTATCCTCTATCCTATTCTATCCTCTATCCTATCCTATCCTCTATCCTATCCCATCCTCTATCCTATCCTATCCTCTATCCTATCCTATCCTCTATCGTATCCTATCCTCTAACCTATTAAATCCTACATCGTATCCTCTATCCTATCCTATCCTCTATCCTATCCTATCCTCTATCCTATCCTATTCTCTATCCTATCCTATCCTCTATCCTATCCTATCCTCTATCCTATCCTATCCTCTATCCTATCCTAGTCTCTATCCTATATTATCCTCTATCCTATCCTATCCTATCCTCTATCCTATCCTATCCTCTATCCTATCCTATCCTTTATCCTATCCTATCCTCTATCCTATCCTATCCTATCCTCTATCCTATCCTATCCTCTATCCTATCCTATTCTCTATCCTATCCTATCCTCTATCCTATCCTATCCTCTATCATATCCTATCCTCTATCCTATCCTATCCTCTGTCCTATCCTATCCTCTATCCTATCCTATCATCTATCCTATCCTATCCTTATCCATATCCTATCCTATCCTCTATCCTATCCTATCCTCTATCCTATCCTATCCTCTATCCTATCCTATCCTCTATCCTATATTATCCTCTATCCTATCCTATCCTATCCTCTATTCTATCCTATCCTCTATCCTATCCTATCCTCTATCCTATCCTATCCTCTATCATATCCTATCCTCTATCCTATCCTATCCTCAATCCTATCCTATCCTCTATCCTATCCTATCCTCTATCCTATCCTATCCTCTATCATATCCTATCCTCTATCCTATCCTATCCTCAATCCTATCCTATCCTCTATCCTATCCTATCCTCTATCCTATATTATCCTCTATCCTATCCCATCCTCTATCCTATCATATCCTCTATCCTATCCTATCCTCTATCCTATCCTATCCTCTATCCTATCCTAGTCTCTATCCTATCCTATCCTCTATCCTATTCTATCCTCTATCCTATCCTATCCTCTATCCTATCCTATCCTCTATCCTATCCTATCCTCTATCCTGTCCTATCCTCTATCCTATCCTATCCTCTATCATATCCTATCCTCAATCCTATCCTATCCTCTATCCTATCCTATCCTCTATCGTATCCTATCCTCTATCCAATCCTATCCTCTATCCTATCCTATCATCTATCCTATCCTATCCTCTATCCTATCCTATCCTCTATCCTATCCTATCATCTGTCCTATCCTATCCTCTATCCTATCCTATCCTCTATCCTATCCTATCCTCTATCCTATCCTATCCTCTATCCTATCCTATCCTCTATCCTATATTATCCTCTATCCTATCCCATCCTCTATCCTATCCTATCCTCTATCCTATCCTATGCTCTATCATATCCTATCCTCTATCCTATCCTATTCTCTATCCTATCCTATCCTCTATACTATCCTATCCTCTATCATATCCTATCCTCTATCCTATCCTATCCTCTATCCTATCCTATCCTGCATCATATCCTATCCTCTATCCTATCCTATCCTCTATCCTATCCTATCCTCTATCCTATATTATCCTCTATCCTGTCCCATCCTCTATCCTATCATATCCTCTATCCTATCCTATCCTCTATCCTATCCTATCCTCTATCCTATCCTAGTCTCTATCCTATCCTATCCTCTATCCTATTCTATCCTCTATCCTATCCTATCCTCTATCCTATCCTATCCTCTATCCTATCCTATCCTCTATCCTGTCCTATCCTCTATCCTATCCTATCCTCTATCCTATCCTATCCTCTATCCTATCCTATCCTCTATCGTATCCTATCCTCTATCCAATCCTATCCTCTATCCTATCCTATCCTCTATCCTATCCTATCCTCTATCCTATCCTACCCTCTATCCTATCCTATCATCTGTCCTATCCTATCCTCTATCCTATCCTATCCTCTATCCTATCCTATCCTCTATCCTATCCTATCCTCTATCCTATCCTATCCTCTATCCTATATTATCCTCTATCCTATCCCATCCTCTATCCTATCCTATCCTCTATCCTATCCTATCCTCTATCATATCCTATCCTCTATCCTATCCTATTCTCTATCCTATCCTATCCTCTATCCTATCCTATCCTCTATCATATCCTATCCACTATCCTATCCTATCCTGTATCCTATTCTATCCTCTATCCTGTCCTATCCTCTATAAGATCCTATCCTGCATCATATCCTATCCTCTATCCTATCCTATCCTCTATCCTATTCTATCCTCTATCCTATCCAATTCTATATCCTATTCTCTATCCTATCCTATCCTCTATCGTATCCTATCCTCCATCCTATCCAATCCTATATCGTATCCTCTATCCTATCCTATCCTCTATCCTATCCTATCCTCTATCCTATCCTATCGTCTATCATATCCTATGCTCTATCCTATCCTATCCTCTATCCTATCCAATCCTATATCCTATCCTCTATCATATCCTATCCTCTATCCTATCCTATCCTCAATCCTATCCTATCCGCTATCCTATCCAATCCTATATCCTATTCTCTGTCCTATCCTATCCTCTATCCTATCCTATCCTCTATCCTATCCTATCCCCTATCCTATATTATCCTCTATCCTATCCCATCCTCTATCCTATCCTATCCTCTATCCTATCCTATCCTCTATCCTATTCTATCCTCTATCCTATCCTATCCTCTATCCTATCCTATCCTCTATCCTATCCTATCCTCTATCCTATCCTATCCTCTATCCTATCCTATCCTCTATCATATCCTATCCTCTATCCTATCCTATCCTCTATCCTATCCTATCCTCTATCCTATCCCATCCTCTATCCTATCCTATCCTCTATCCTATCCTATCCTTTATCCTATCCTATGCTCTATCCTATCCTATTCTCTATCCTATCCTATCCTCTATCCTATCCTATCCTCTATCATATCCTATCCTCTATCCTATCCTATCCTCTATCCTATCCTAGTCTCTATCCTATCCTATCCTCTATCCTATCCTATCCTCTATCATATCCTATCATCTATCCTATCCTATCCTGTATCCTATCCTATCCTCTATCCTATCCTATCCTCTATCCTATCCTATCCTGTATCATATCCTATCCTCTATCCTATCCTATCCTCTATCCTATTCTATCCTCTATCCTATCCTATCCTCTATCCTATCCCATCCTCTATCCTATCCTATCCTCTATCCTATCCTATCCTCTATCGTATCCTATCCTCTAACCTATTAAATCCTATATCGTATCCTCTATCCTATCCTATCCTCTATCCTACCCTATCCTCTATCCTATCCTATTCTCTATCCTATCCTATCCTCTATCCTATTCTATCCTCTATCCTATCCTATCCTCTATCCTATCCCATCCTCTATCCTATCCTATCCTCTATCCTATCCTATCCTCTATCGTATCCTATCCTCTAACCTATTAAATCCTACATCGTATCCTCTATCCTATCCTATCCTCTATCCTATCCTATCCTCTATCCTATCCTATTCTCTATCCTATCCTATCCTCTATCCTATCCTATCCTCTATCCTATCCTATCCTCTATCCTATCCTAGTCTCTATCCTATATTATCCTCTATCCTATCCTATCCTATCCTCTATCCTATCCTATCCTCTATCCTATCCTATCCTTTATCCTATCCTATCCTCTATCCTATCCTATCCTATCCTCTATCCTATCCTATCCTCTATCCTATCCTATTCTCTATCCTATCCTATCCTCTATCCTATCCTATCCTCTATCATATCCTATCCTCTATCCTATCCTATCCTCTATCCTATCCTTATCCTCTATCCTATCCTATCCTCTATCCTATCCTATCCTCTATCCTATCCTATCCTCTATCCTATATTATCCTCTATCCTATCCTATCCTATCCTCTATCCAATCCTCTATCCTAACCTATCCTCTATCCTATCCTATCCTCTATCCTATCCTATCCTCTCCTATCCTATACTCTATCCTATTCTATCCTCTATCCTATCCTATCCTCTATCCTATCCTATCCTCTATCCTATCCTATCCTCTATCCTATCCTAGTCTCTATCCTATCCTATCCTCTATCCTATCCTATCCTCTATCATATCCTATCATCTATCCTATCCTATCCTGTATCCTATCCTATCCTCTATCCTATCCTATCCTCTATCCTATCCTATCCTGTATCATATCCTATCCTCTATCCTATCCTATCCTCTATCCTATTCTATCCTCTATCCTATCCTATCCTCTATCCTATCCCATCCTCTATCCTATCCTATCCTCTATCCTATCCTATCGTCTATCGTATCCTATCCTCTAACCTATTAAATCCTATATCGTATCCTCTATCCTATCCTATCCTCTATCCTATCCTATCCTCTATCCTATCCTATCCTCTATCCTATCCTATACTCTATCCTATCCTATCCTCTATCCTATCCTATCCTCTATCCTATCCTATCCTCTATCCTATCCTATCCTCTATCCTATCCTATCCTCTATCCTATCCTATCCTCTATCCTATCCTATCCTCTATCCTATATTATCCTCTATCCTATCCTATCCTATCCTCTATCCAATCCTCTATCCTAACCTATCCTCTATCCTATCCTATCCTCTATCCTATCCTATTCTCTATCCTATCCTATCCTCTATCCTATCCTATCCTCTATCCTATCCTATCCTCTATCCTATCCTATCCTCTATCCTATCCTATCCTCTATCATATCCTATCCTCTATCCTATCCTATCCTCAATCCTATCCTATCCTCTATCCTATCCTATCCTCTATCCTATATTATCCTCTATCCTATCCCATCCTCTAGCCTATCCTATCCTCTATCCTATCCTATCCTCTATCCTATCCTATCTTCTATCCTATCCTAGTCTCTATCCTATCCTATCCTCTATCCTATCCTATCCTCATTCATATCCTATCCTCTATCCTATCCTATCCTGTATCCTATCCTATCCTCTATCCTATCCTATCCTCTATCCTATCCTATCCTCTATCCTATATTATCCTCTATCCTATCCTATCCTCTATCCTATATTATCCTCTATCCTATCCCATCCTCTATCCTATCCTATCCTCTATCCTATCCTATCCTCTATCCTATCCTATCCTCTATCCTATCCTAGTCTCTATCCTATCCTATCCTCTATCCTATCCTATCCTCTATCATATCCTATCCTCTATCCTATCCTATCCTGTATCATATCCTATCCTCTCCTATCCTATACTCTATCCTATTCTATCCTCTATCCTATCCTATCCTCTATCCTATCCTATCCTCTATCCTATCCTATCCTCTATCCTATCCTAGTCTCTATCCTATCCTATCCTCTATCCTATCCTATCCTCTATCATATCCTATCATCTATCCTATCCTATCCTGTATCCTATCCTATCCTCTATCCTATCCTATCCTCTATCCTATCCTATCCTGTATCATATCCTATCCTCTATCCTATCCTATCCTCTATCCTATTCTATCCTCTATCCTATCCTATCCTCTATCCTATCCCATCCTCTATCCTATCCTATCCTCTATCCTATCCTATCCTCTATCGTATCCTATCCTCTAACCTATTAAATCCTATATCGTATCCTCTATCCTATCCTATCCTCTATCCTATCCTATCCTCTATCCTATCCTATTCTCTATCCTATCCTATCCTCTATCCTATTCTATCCTCTATCCTATCCTATCCTCTATCCTATCCCATCCTCTATCCTATCCTATCCTCTATTCTATCCTATCCTCTATCGTATCCTATCCTCTAACCTATTAAATCCTATATCGTATCCTCTATCCTATCCTATCCTCTATCCTATCCTATCCTCTATCCTATCCTATTCTCTATCCTATCCTATCCTCTATCCTATCCTATCCTCTATCCTATCATATCCTCTATCCTATCCTAGTCTCTATCCTATATTATCCTCTATCCTATCCTATCCCATCCTCTATCCTATCCTATCCTCTATCCTATCCTATCCTTTATCCTATCCTATCCTCTATCCTATCCTATCCTATCCTCTATCCTATCCTATCCTCTATCCTATCCTATTCTCTATCCTATCCTATCCTCTATCCTATCCTATCCTCTATCATATCCTATCCTCTATCCTATCCTATCCTCTATCCTATCCTTATCCTCTATCGTATCCTATCCTCTATCCTATCCTATCCTCTATCCTATCCTATCCTCTATCCTATCCTATCCTCTATCCTATCCTAGTCTCTATCCTATCCTATCCTCTATCCTATCCTATCCTCTATCATATCCTATCATCTATCCTATCCTATCCTGTATCCTATCCTATCCTCTATCCTATCCTATCCTCTATCGTATCCTATCCTCTATCCAATCCTATCCTCTATCCTATCCTATCCTCTATCCTATCCTATCCTCTATCCTATCCTATCCTCTATCCTATCCTATCCTCTATCCTATCCTATCCTCTATCCTATCCTATCCTCTATCCTATCCTATCCTCTATCCTATCCTATCCTCTATCCTATCCTATCATCTATCCTATATTATCCTCTATCCTATCCTATCCTATCCTCTATCCTATCCTATCCTATCCTCTATCCTATCCTATTCTGTATCCTATCCTATCCTCTATCCTATCCTATCCTCTATCCTATCCTATCCTCTATCCTATCCTATCCTCTATCCTATATTATCCTCTATCCTATCCTATCCTATCATCTATCCTATCCTATCCTCTATCCTATCCTATCCTCTATCCTATCCTATTCTCTATCCTATCCTATCCACTATCCTATCCTATCCTCTATCCTATCCTATCCTCTATCCTATCCTATCCTCTATCCTATCCTATCCTCTATCATATCCTATCCTCTATCCTATCCTATCCTCAATCCTATCCTATCCATTATCCTATCCTATCCTCTATCCTATCCTATCCTCTATCCTATCCTATCCTCTATCCTATCCTATCCTCTATCCTATATTATCCTCTATCCTATCCTATCCTATCCTCTATTCTATCCTATCCTCTATCCTATCCTATCCTCTATCCTATCCTATCCTCTATCATATCCTATCCTCTATCCTATCCTATCCTCAATCCTATCCTATCCTCTATCCTATCCTATCCTCTATCCTATCCTATCCTCTATCATATCCTATCCTCTATCCTATCCTATCCTCAATCCTATCCTATCCTCTATCCTATCCTATCCTCTATCCTATATTATCCTCTATCCTATCCCATCCTCTATCCTATCATATCCTCTATCCTATCCTATCCTCTATCCTATCCTATCCTCTATCCTATCCTAGTCTCTATCCTATCCTATCCTCTATCCTATTCTATCCTCTATCCTATCCTATCCTCTATCCTATCCTATCCTCTATCCTATCCTATCCTCTATCCTGTCCTATCCTCTATCCTATCCTATCCTCTATCATATCCTATCCTCTATCCTATCCTATCCTCTATCCTATCCTATCCTCTATCGTATCCTATCCTCTATCCAATCCTATCCTCTATCCTATCCTATCATCTATCCTATCCTATCCTCTATCCTATCCTATCCTCTATCCTATCCTATCATCTGTCCTATCCTATCCTCTATCCTATCCTATCCTCTATCCTATCCTATCCTCTATCCTATCCTATCCTCTATCCTATCCTATCCTCTATCCTATATTATCCTCTATCCTATCCCATCCTCTATCCTATCCTATCCTCTATCCTATCCTATGCTCTATCATATCCTATCCTCTATCCTATCCTATTCTCTATCCTATCCTATCCTCTATACTATCCTATCCTCTATCATATCCTATCCTCTATCCTATCCTATCCTCTATCCTATCCTATCCTGCATCATATCCTATCCTCTATCCTATCCTATCCTCTATCCTATTCTATCCTCTATCCTATCCAATCCTATATCCTATTCTCTATCCTATCCTATCCTCTATCGTATCCTATCCTCCATCCTATCCAATCCTATATCGTATCCTCTATCCTATCCTATCCTCTATCCTATCCTATCCTCTATCCTATCCTATCGTCTATCATACCCTATGCTCTATCCTATCCTATCCTCTATCCTATCCTATCCTCTATCCTATCCAATCCTATACCCTATCCTCTATCATATCCTATCCTCTATCCTATCCTATCCTCAATCCTATCCTATTAGCTATCCTATCCAATCCTATATCCTATCCTCTATCCTATCCTATCCTCTATCCTATCCTATCCTCTATCCTATCCTATCCTCTATCCTATCCTATCCTCTATCATATCCTATCCTCTATCCTATCCTATCCTCAATCCTATCCTATCCTCTATCCTATCCTATCCTCTATCCTATCCTATCCTCTATCATATCCTATCCTCTATCCTATCCTATCCTCAATCCTATCCTATCCTCTATCCTATCCTATCCTCTATCCTATCCTATCCTCTATCCTATCCTATCCTCTATCCTATCCTATCCTCTATCCTGTCCTATCCTCTATCCTATCCTATCCTCTATCCTATCCTATCCTCTATCCTATCCTATCCTCTATCGTATCCTATCCTCTATCCAATCCTATCCTCTATCCTATCCTATCCTCTATCCTATCCTATCCTCTATCCTATCCTACCCTCTATCCTATCCTATCATCTGTCCTATCCTATCCTCTATCCTATCCTATCCTCTATCCTATCCTATCCTCTATCCTATCCTATCCTCTATCCTATCCTATCCTCTATCATATCCTATCCTCTATCCTATCCTATCCTCAATCCTATCCTATCCTCTATCCTATCCTATCCTCTATCCTATATTATCCTCTATCCTGTCCCATCCTCTATCCTATCATATCCTCTATCCTATCCTATCCTCTATCCTATCCTATCCTCTATCCTATCCTAGTCTCTATCCTATCCTATCCTCTATCCTATTCTATCCTCTATCCTATCCTATCCTCTATCCTATCCTATCCTCTATCCTATCCTATCCTCTATCCTGTCCTATCCTCTATCCTATCCTATCCTCTATCCTATCCTATCCTCTATCCTATCCTATCCTCTATCGTATCCTATCCTCTATCCAATCCTATCCTCTATCCTATCCTATCCTCTATCCTATCCTATCCTCTATCCTATCCTACCCTCTATCCTATCCTATCATCTGTCCTATCCTATCCTCTATCCTATCCTATCCTCTATCCTATCCTATCCTCTATCCTATCCTATCCTCTATCCTATCCTATCCTCTATCCTATATTATCCTCTATCCTATCCCATCCTCTATCCTATCCTATCCTCTATCCTATCCTATCCTCTATCATATCCTATCCTCTATCCTATCCTATTCTCTATCCTATCCTATCCTCTATCCTATCCTATCCTCTATCATATCCTATCCACTATCCTATCCTATCCTGTATCCTATTCTATCCTCTATCCTGTCCTATCCTCTATAAGATCCTATCCTGCATCATATCCTATCCTCTATCCTATCCTATCCTCTATCCTATTCTATCCTCTATCCTATCCAATTCTATATCCTATTCTCTATCCTATCCTATCCTCTATCGTATCCTATCCTCCATCCTATCCAATCCTATATCGTATCCTCTATCCTATCCTATCCTCTATCCTATCCTATCCTCTATCCTATCCTATCGTCTATCATATCCTATGCTCTATCCTATCCTATCCTCTATCCTATCCAATCCTATATCCTATCCTCTATCATATCCTATCCTCTATCCTATCCTATCCTCAATCCTATCCTATCCGCTATCCTATCCAATCCTATATCCTATTCTCTGTCCTATCCTATCCTCTATCCTATCCTATCCTCTATCCTATCCTATCCCCTATCCTATATTATCCTCTATCCTATCCCATCCTCTATCCTATCCTATCCTCTATCCTATCCTATCCTCTATCCTATTCTATCCTCTATCCTATCCTATCCTCTATCCTATCCTATCCTCTATCCTATCCTATCCTCTATCCTATCCTATCCTCTATCCTATCCTATCCTCTATCATATCCTATCCTCTATCCTATCCTATCCTCTATCCTATCCTATCCTCTATCCTATCCCATCCTCTATCCTATCCTATCCTCTATCCTATCCTATCCTTTATCCTATCCTATGCTCTATCCTATCCTATTCTCTATCCTATCCTATCCTCTATCCTATCCTATCCTCTATCATATCCTATCCTCTATCCTATCCTATCCTCTATCCTATCCTAGTCTCTATCCTATCCTATCCTCTATCCTATCCTATCCTCTATCATATCCTATCATCTATCCTATCCTATCCTGTATCCTATCCTATCCTCTATCCTATCCTATCCTCTATCCTATCCTATCCTGTATCATATCCTATCCTCTATCCTATCCTATCCTCTATCCTATTCTATCCTCTATCCTATCCTATCCTCTATCCTATCCCATCCTCTATCCTATCCTATCCTCTATCCTATCCTATCCTCTATCGTATCCTATCCTCTAACCTATTAAATCCTATATCGTATCCTCTATCCTATCCTATCCTCTATCCTACCCTATCCTCTATCCTATCCTATTCTCTATCCTATCCTATCCTCTATCCTATTCTATCCTCTATCCTATCCTATCCTCTATCCTATCCCATCCTCTATCCTATCCTATCCTCTATCCTATCCTATCGTCTATCGTATCCTATCCTCTAACCTATTAAATCCTATATCGTATCCTCTATCCTATCCTATCCTCTATCCTATCCTATCCTCTATCCTATCCTATCCTCTATCCTATCCTATACTCTATCCTATCCTATCCTCTATCCTATCCTATCCTCTATCCTATCCTATCCTCTATCCTATCCTATCCTCTATCCTATCCTATCCTCTATCCTATCCTATCCTCTATCCTATCCTATCCTCTATCCTATATTATCCTCTATCCTATCCTATCCTATCCTCTATCCAATCCTCTATCCTAACCTATCCTCTATCCTATCCTATCCTCTATCCTATCCTATTCTCTATCCTATCCTATCCTCTATCCTATCCTATCCTCTATCCTATCCTATCCTCTATCCTATCCTATCCTCTATCCTATCCTATCCTCTATCATATCCTATCCTCTATCCTATCCTATCCTCAATCCTATCCTATCCTCTATCCTATCCTATCCTCTATCCTATATTATCCTCTATCCTATCCCATCCTCTAGCCTATCCTATCCTCTATCCTATCCTATCCTCTATCCTATCCTATCTTCTATCCTATCCTAGTCTCTATCCTATCCTATCCTCTATCCTATCCTATCCTCATTCATATCCTATCCTCTATCCTATCCTATCCTGTATCCTATCCTATCCTCTATCCAATCCTATCCTCTATCCTATCCTATCATCTATCCTATCCTATCCTCTATCCTATCCTATCCTCTATCCTATCCTATCATCTGTCCTATCCTATCCTCTATCCTATCCTATCCTCTATCCTATCCTATCCTCTATCCTATCCTATCCTCTATCCTATCCTATCCTCTATCCTATATTATCCTCTATCCTATCCCATCCTCTATCCTATCCTATCCTCTATCCTATCCTATGCTCTATCATATCCTATCCTCTATCCTATCCTATTCTCTATCCTATCCTATCCTCTATACTATCCTATCCTCTATCATATCCTATCCTCTATCCTATCCTATCCTCTATCCTATCCTATCCTGCATCATATCCTATCCTCTATCCTATCCTATCCTCTATCCTATTCTATCCTCTATCCTATCCAATCCTATATCCTATTCTCTATCCTATCCTATCCTCTATCGTATCCTATCCTCCATCCTATCCAATCCTATATCGTATCCTCTATCCTATCCTATCCTCTATCCTATCCTATCCTCTATCCTATCCTATCGTCTATCATACCCTATGCTCTATCCTATCCTATCCTCTATCCTATCCTATCCTCTATCCTATCCAATCCTATACCCTATCCTCTATCATATCCTATCCTCTATCCTATCCTATCCTCAATCCTATCCTATTAGCTATCCTATCCAATCCTATATCCTATCCTCTATCCTATCCTATCCTCTATCCTATCCTATCCTCTATCCTATCCTATCCTCTATCCTATCCTATCCTCTATCATATCCTATCCTCTATCCTATCCTATCCTCAATCCTATCCTATCCTCTATCCTATCCTATCCTCTATCCTATCCTATCCTCTATCATATCCTATCCTCTATCCTATCCTATCCTCAATCCTATCCTATCCTCTATCCTATCCTATCCTCTATCCTATCCTATCCTCTATCCTATCCTATCCTCTATCCTATCCTATCCTCTATCCTGTCCTATCCTCTATCCTATCCTATCCTCTATCCTATCCTATCCTCTATCCTATCCTATCCTCTATCGTATCCTATCCTCTATCCAATCCTATCCTCTATCCTATCCTATCCTCTATCCTATCCTATCCTCTATCCTATCCTACCCTCTATCCTATCCTATCATCTGTCCTATCCTATCCTCTATCCTATCCTATCCTCTATCCTATCCTATCCTCTAT
This sequence comes from Halictus rubicundus, assembly GCF_050948215.1. Lineage (NCBI taxonomy): Eukaryota > Metazoa > Arthropoda > Insecta > Hymenoptera > Halictidae > Halictus > Halictus rubicundus. The sequence continues at coordinate 38,483 of NW_027489438.1, forward strand.
CCTATCCTATCCTCTATCCTATCCTATCCTCTATCATATCCTATCCTCTATCCTATCCTATCCTCAATCCTATCCTATCCTCTATCCTATCCTATCCTCTATCCTATATTATCCTCTATCCTGTCCCATCCTCTATCCTATCATATCCTCTATCCTATCCTATCCTCTATCCTATCCTATCCTCTATCCTATCCTAGTCTCTATCCTATCCTATCCTCTATCCTATTCTATCCTCTATCCTATCCTATCCTCTATCCTATCCTATCCTCTATCCTATCCTATCCTCTATCCTGTCCTATCCTCTATCCTATCCTATCCTCTATCCTATCCTATCCTCTATCCTATCCTATCCTCTATCGTATCCTATCCTCTATCCAATCCTATCCTCTATCCTATCCTATCCTCTATCCTATCCTATCCTCTATCCTATCCTACCCTCTATCCTATCCTATCATCTGTCCTATCCTATCCTCTATCCTATCCTATCCTCTATCCTATCCTATCCTCTATCCTATCCTATCCTCTATCCTATCCTATCCTCTATCCTATATTATCCTCTATCCTATCCCATCCTCTATCCTATCCTATCCTCTATCCTATCCTATCCTCTATCATATCCTATCCTCTATCCTATCCTATTCTCTATCCTATCCTATCCTCTATCCTATCCTATCCTCTATCATATCCTATCCACTATCCTATCCTATCCTGTATCCTATTCTATCCTCTATCCTGTCCTATCCTCTATAAGATCCTATCCTGCATCATATCCTATCCTCTATCCTATCCTATCCTCTATCCTATTCTATCCTCTATCCTATCCAATTCTATATCCTATTCTCTATCCTATCCTATCCTCTATCGTATCCTATCCTCCATCCTATCCAATCCTATATCGTATCCTCTATCCTATCCTATCCTCTATCCTATCCTATCCTCTATCCTATCCTATCGTCTATCATATCCTATGCTCTATCCTATCCTATCCTCTATCCTATCCAATCCTATATCCTATCCTCTATCATATCCTATCCCTCTATCCTATCCTATCCTCAATCCTATCCTATCCGCTATCCTATCCAATCCTATATCCTATTCTCTGTCCTATCCTATCCTCTATCCTATCCTATCCTCTATCCTATCCTATCCCCTATCCTATATTATCCTCTATCCTATCCCATCCTCTATCCTATCCTATCCTCTATCCTATCCTATCCTCTATCCTATTCTATCCTCTATCCTATCCTATCCTCTATCCTATCCTATCCTCTATCCTATCCTATCCTCTATCCTATCCTATCCTCTATCCTATCCTATCCTCTATCATATCCTATCCTCTATCCTATCCTATCCTCTATCCTATCCTATCCTCTATCCTATCCCATCCTCTATCCTATCCTATCCTCTATCCTATCCTATCCTTTATCCTATCCTATGCTCTATCCTATCCTATTCTCTATCCTATCCTATCCTCTATCCTATCCTATCCTCTATCATATCCTATCCTCTATCCTATCCTATCCTCTATCCTATCCTAGTCTCTATCCTATCCTATCCTCTATCCTATCCTATCCTCTATCATATCCTATCATCTATCCTATCCTATCCTGTATCCTATCCTATCCTCTATCCTATCCTATCCTCTATCCCTATCCTATCCTGTATCATATCCTATCCTCTATCCTATCCTATCCTCTATCCTATTCTATCCTCTATCCTATCCTATCCTCTATCCTATCCCATCCTCTATCCTATCCTATCCTCTATCCTATCCTATCCTCTATCGTATCCTATCCTCTAACCTATTAAATCCTATATCGTATCCTCTATCCTATCCTATCCTCTATCCTACCCTATCCTCTATCCTATCCTATTCTCTATCCTATCCTATCCTCTATCCTATTCTATCCTCTATCCTATCCTATCCTCTATCCTATCCCATCCTCTATCCTATCCTATCCTCTATCCTATCCTATCGTCTATCGTATCCTATCCTCTAACCTATTAAATCCTATATCGTATCCTCTATCCTATCCTATCCTCTATCCTATCCTATCCTCTATCCTATCCTATCCTCTATCCTATCCTATACTCTATCCTATCCTATCCTCTATCCTATCCTATCCTCTATCCTATCCTATCCTCTATCCTATCCTATCCTCTATCCTATCCTATCCTCTATCCTATCCTATCCTCTATCCTATCCTATCCTCTATCCTATATTATCCTCTATCCTATCCTATCCTATCCTCTATCCAATCCTCTATCCTAACCTATCCTCTATCCTATCCTATCCTCTATCCTATCCTATTCTCTATCCTATCCTATCCTCTATCCTATCCTATCCTCTATCCTATCCTATCCTCTATCCTATCCTATCCTCTATCCTATCCTATCCTCTATCATATCCTATCCTCTATCCTATCCTATCCTCAATCCTATCCTATCCTCTATCCTATCCTATCCTCTATCCTATATTATCCTCTATCCTATCCCATCCTCTAGCCTATCCTATCCTCTATCCTATCCTATCCTCTATCCTATCCTATCTTCTATCCTATCCTAGTCTCTATCCTATCCTATCCTCTATCCTATCCTATCCTCATTCATATCCTATCCTCTATCCTATCCTATCCTGTATCCTATCCTATCCTCTATCCTATCCTATCCTCTATCCTATCCTATCCTCTATCCTATATTATCCTCTATCCTATCCTATCCTCTATCCTATATTATCCTCTATCCTATCCCATCCTCTATCCTATCCTATCCTCTATCCTATCCTATCCTCTATCCTATCCTATCCTCTATCCTATCCTAGTCTCTATCCTATCCTATCCTCTATCCTATCCTATCCTCTATCATATCCTATCCTCTATCCTATCCTATCCTGTATCATATCCTATCCTCTCCTATCCTATACTCTATCCTATTCTATCCTCTATCCTATCCTATCCTCTATCCTATCCTATCCTCTATCCTATCCTATCCTCTATCCTATCCTAGTCTCTATCCTATCCTATCCTCTATCCTATCCTATCCTCTATCATATCCTATCATCTATCCTATCCTATCCTGTATCCTATCCTATCCTCTATCCTATCCTATCCTCTATCCTATCCTATCCTGTATCATATCCTATCCTCTATCCTATCCTATCCTCTATCCTATTCTATCCTCTATCCTATCCTATCCTCTATCCTATCCCATCCTCTATCCTATCCTATCCTCTATCCTATCCTATCCTCTATCGTATCCTATCCTCTAACCTATTAAATCCTATATCGTATCCTCTATCCTATCCTATCCTCTATCCTATCCTATCCTCTATCCTATCCTATTCTCTATCCTATCCTATCCTCTATCCTATTCTATCCTCTATCCTATCCTATCCTCTATCCTATCCCATCCTCTATCCTATCCTATCCTCTATTCTATCCTATCCTCTATCGTATCCTATCCTCTAACCTATTAAATCCTATATCGTATCCTCTATCCTATCCTATCCTCTATCCTATCCTATCCTCTATCCTATCCTATTCTCTATCCTATCCTATCCTCTATCCTATCCTATCCTCTATCCTATCATATCCTCTATCCTATCCTAGTCTCTATCCTATATTATCCTCTATCCTATCCTATCCTATCCTCTATCCTATCCTATCCTCTATCCTATCCTATCCTTTATCCTATCCTATCCTCTATCCTATCCTATCCTATCCTCTATCCTATCCTATCCTCTATCCTATCCTATTCTCTATCCTATCCTATCCTCTATCCTATCCTATCCTCTATCATATCCTATCCTCTATCCTATCCTATCCTCTATCCTATCCTTATCCTCTATCGTATCCTATCCTCTATCCTATCCTATCCTCTATCCTATCCTATCCTCTATCCTATCCTATCCTCTATCCTATCCTAGTCTCTATCCTATCCTATCCTCTATCCTATCCTATCCTCTATCATATCCTATCATCTATCCTATCCTATCCTGTATCCTATCCTATCCTCTATCCTATCCTATCCTCTATCGTATCCTATCCTCTATCCAATCCTATCCTCTATCCTATCCTATCCTCTATCCTATCCTATCCTCTATCCTATCCTATCCTCTATCCTATCCTATCCTCTATCCTATCCTATCCTCTATCCTATCCTATCCTCTATCCTATCCTATCCTCTATCCTATCCTATCCTCTATCCTATCCTATCATCTATCCTATATTATCCTCTATCCTATCCTATCCTATCCTCTATCCTATCCTATCCTATCCTCTATCCTATCCTATTCTGTATCCTATCCTATCCTCTATCCTATCCTATCCTCTATCCTATCCTATCCTCTATCCTATCCTATCCTCTATCCTATATTATCCTCTATCCTATCCTATCCTATCATCTATCCTATCCTATCCTCTATCCTATCCTATCCTCTATCCTATCCTATTCTCTATCCTATCCTATCCACTATCCTATCCTATCCTCTATCCTATCCTATCCTCTATCCTATCCTATCCTCTATCCTATCCTATCCTCTATCATATCCTATCCTCTATCCTATCCTATCCTCAATCCTATCCTATCCATTATCCTATCCTATCCTCTATCCTATCCTATCCTCTATCCTATCCTATCCTCTATCCTATCCTATCCTCTATCCTATATTATCCTCTATCCTATCCTATCCTATCCTCTATTCTATCCTATCCTCTATCCTATCCTATCCTCTATCCTATCCTATCCTCTATCATATCCTATCCTCTATCCTATCCTATCCTCAATCCTATCCTATCCTCTATCCTATCCTATCCTCTATCCTATCCTATCCTCTATCATATCCTATCCTCTATCCTATCCTATCCTCAATCCTATCCTATCCTCTATCCTATCCTATCCTCTATCCTATATTATCCTCTATCCTATCCCATCCTCTATCCTATCATATCCTCTATCCTATCCTATCCTCTATCCTATCCTATCCTCTATCCTATCCTAGTCTCTATCCTATCCTATCCTCTATCCTATTCTATCCTCTATCCTATCCTATCCTCTATCCTATCCTATCCTCTATCCTATCCTATCCTCTATCCTGTCCTATCCTCTATCCTATCCTATCCTCTATCATATCCTATCCTCTATCCTATCCTATCCTCTATCCTATCCTATCCTCTATCGTATCCTATCCTCTATCCAATC
>NW_027489439.1:0-2500 GCF_050948215.1 Halictus rubicundus
AAATCGTCTAGGACCGATACGGAAAAAGTTTCCTCTTAGCGGTGGGACTTAGAAAAATTTCCAGAGTTTTGTCGACGGAGTAGCACATCCGTCCATTATTTGCTAATAACTCGATGAATAATAATTGTAGCGAGTTTGGTGTTATGATATATATTGTTAGAAACCGTCTATATTACAGTGATATCACGTCGAAAATCGTCTAGGACCGATAGGGAAAAAGTTTCCTCTTGGCGGTGGGACTTAGAAAAATTTTCGTCGAACGTCCGACGGAGTAGCACATCCGTCCATTATTTGCTAATAACTCGAAGAATAATAATTGTAGCGAGTTTGGTGTTATGATATATATTGTTAGAAACCGTCTATATTACAGTGATATCACGTCGAAAATCGTCTAGGACCGATAGGGAAAAAGTTTCCTCTTGGCGGTGGGACTTAGAAAAATTTTCGTCGAACGTCCGACGGAGTAGCACATCCGTCCATTATTTGCTAATAACTCGATAAATAATAATTGTAGCGAGTTTGGTGTTATGATATATATTGTTAGAAACCGTCTATATTACAGTGATATCACGTCGAAAATCGTCTAGGACCGATACGGAAAAAGTTTCCTCTTAGCGGTGGGACTTAGAAAAATTTCCAGAGTTTTGTCGACGGAGTAGCACATCCGTCCATTATTTGCTAATAACTCGATGAATAATAATTGTAGCGAGTTTGGTGTTATGATATATATTGTTAGAAACCGTCTATATTACAGTGATATCACGTCGAAAATCGTCTAGGACCGATAGGGAAAAAGTTTCCTCTTGGCGGTGGGACTTAGAAAAATTTTCGTCGAACGTCCGACGGAGTAGCACATCCGTCCATTATTTGCTAATAACTCGATAAATAATAATTGTAGCGAGTTTGGTGTTATGATATATATTGTTAGAAACCGTCTATATTACAGTGATATCACGTCGAAAATCGTCTAGGACCGATACGGAAAAAGTTTCCTCTTAGCGGTGGGACTTAGAAAAATTTCCAGAGTTTTGTCGACGGAGTAGCACATCCGTCCATTATTTGCTAATAACTCGATAAATAATAATTGTAGCGAGTTTGGTGTTATGATATATATTGCTAGAAATCGTCTATATTACAGTGATATCACGTCGAAAATCGTCTAGGACCGATACTTAAAAATTTTCCTCTTATTTGTGGGACTTAGAAAAATTTTCAAAGTTCGGTGAATTATGAAAAGTTGGTTATTTTGTGTAAAATAATATAGAAATGTTAAAATTTATTATATTTTGTGAAAAAAATTTTTATACTTTTTTCGCTCTAAGTTCCAACAGCCCCGCCGGGAGGTCTGTTGCCGCGGCGGTTTGCGGCCATAAGCGCGCGTGCTATTGACCGCGCGGCGCCGGCGTCCCGGCCGGCCGTTCGGTATCTATAAGAGAGTCGACGGTTCGGTCGAGTCGGTCGGTGCAGCGCGCGTCTGTGGCTATTCTACGATCTCGGTCGAGAAGCAGTCATGGGCGCCTCGAGACTTCGGTCTTGACTGTTTCGTACCGTGCTTCGTATCGAATTATTCTCTACACAGCATTGCCACGGGTCGGTGTCCTAGACCGAATGGCCCTTATGTGGCGAGCCTTCCCTTAGTGGAGGTTGGTGACTTGTATTCACTTTTGTGTTTACTCGTACTAACTGAGCATCAACTCTTATGTCCGAGCGACTAAGGTATGAAAAAGAGAAAATAGAGTTAAAGAGAAAAAAAATTCTGTCTTTTAAAGACAGAATAAAGAGAAAAATTCGTTAAATAATAGAGGTGTCCTATTTCGTTTATGCCCAGCGCGAGCAGAAGAACACGGTTTCTCGCAGTCCAGCATGCGTCCTGTCCGCGCTTCCTCGGCACTTGTGTCGATTTTGTCCAGCGCAGTGGTTACGTGCTTCCGCGATCCATGTTTGGAACTATACGCGCCTCCACGATTAGGCAAACCATGTTATTATATGAAACGAATGTATGAAACTTGTTTCAATAAGATATTTATAAGAAAGTTGAAACAAGTAAAATATCTGAACAAGATAAGATATTTATAAGAAAGTCTTGTTCAAGATATACGTATAAAATTGAGAAACCGAGAACGCAGAGGAGGAGGAGGTATATTTGAAAAGGAATTTGTTCGAGGTTGAATATTTATAGAGAAGAGAAGATATATGTATCTCGTGCAAAAGGTTCTCTGAGAATTTGCACGAGTATAAAATATATATATGATTGGAAGAAAAAGTGTCGTCGACCTGTCTCGAAGAGAGCTGGCGGCGAAGACATTCGAAAAATTGTCGAAGCTCCCTGGTTGATCCTGCCAGTAGTCATATGCTTGTCTCAAAGATTAAGCCATGCATGTCTCAGTACATGCCGCATTAAGGTGAAACCGCGAATGGCTCATTAAATCAGTTATGGTTTCTTAGATCGTACCCACATTTACTTGGATAACTGTGGTAATTCTAGAGCTAATACATGCAA